>NW_027210840.1:0-215000 GCF_029030835.1 Brachyistius frenatus | reverse complement strand
GTATTATTTATGATGATGATGATGATGATTATTATTATAAGCTAACAGTCGCCTGGTGAAAGTTTTATATTCAGCAAAGAGACCCGAGTGTCGTCCTGACCTTCTATCACCATAAGCAATTATATTTTTTTAAATGTTCAAATAATGAATGAAAATAAAGCCTGACAATAACTACTTTACATTCAAATTCTCGTCTTGCCTGATTTAAATGCGAGTCACAGTCCAAGAAGCTGAAAAGGTCTAATTATTTATTGGCTTTGTGAGGTGAAACCTCTTCGGCGGTAGGTGCGGACTCACCGGCGGTGACCTCTGATTTCTGCCGGCCGGAGCCGAGCAGGGTCAGGTGCAGCCAGCTGTTGCTGATTTGCAGCTCCAGTTTCTGGGGACCCGGGTCGAGCTGCGCGGAGAGCAGGCGCCCGTCCGGGTTCCACGTCCTGAACTGGAAGCGGACAGAGAAACCCCCCGTGGCCGGCGCCGCTGACGGCAGCGACAGGAAGCTGCTGCTGGAGCTCAGGAAGGTGCAGGCCACCAGCTGGGGCTGCGAACACGAGAAGGTCACGTTGCCCTGGAGGACGAAAAAAAAAGAGCCGAGGATGCAGATTTACATACATCTTCAGTGACATGTCAGGAAAAGCTGGTGCTGTGGAAACAAAAAAAGAAAAAAAACTGCGGCGTAAAACAATGCGGCGTGTCGGGAAATAAATGTCATGTTGATGTGCACAGAGGGGGAATAGACGGCGCAAAACACGACCTCAACCGAAATACCAACAAAACTCAGCAGGAGCTCGGAGGAAAAGATAAATTCAGAATGATGAGATGCACGAAACCATTCCTGAACTATCGCTGCAGAGTCGCAAGACGCGGTATATCATTATACTGGTGATATGAAGAGGTGTACAACGATGATTAAGAAGGTGGTGTCATGAATGCCAGGAACCAAGAACCAAGGTGTCCCAGAAGGACATTCAATTCAATTGCATTTATATTGAAGGGAGGAGAAAACAAAACCTTTCACGGAAAGGAAAATCGACAGAAGGAAGGAAAATCTCTCTTTTAACAGGAAGAGACCTCCAACAGAAGGAAAGAAAAACTCTCTTTTAACAGGAAGAAACCTCCAACAGAAAGAAGGAAAAACTTTCAACAGCAAGACAAACCTCATCTACCCACCACAGTTTCTTTCCTGTTAAAGTGACTGCCTGACATGCCCCGCCCACTGACAGGTGTCGGGGTACCCAGTATTTACTCCCGTCTCCTGGCTGATCGATGGACGTGGAATCATTTGAAATCGTGTTGCTCGAACCGATGTGGCAGACGAGCCTCAGTAAAAACAATCGAAGTTTATATTCTAGTTGGAGTCTGTGTGTGTGTGTGTGTGTGTGTGTGTGTGTGTGTGTGTGTGTGTGTGTGTGTGTGTGTGTGTGTGTGTGTGTGTGTGCGTGTGTGTTCGCTGCAACCCAACACACGGCCTGCCAGGCAGTACACAGCAATCACAGCTCTCTGACTCTCAATGTGATTCCCTCCCATCAACCTTCGGGGAGATTGTCCCATTGAAATTCCATTACAGCCTCCATCAGGCGTTCCTCTCTCCACCTCTGCCTCTGTTGTCAGTAAAAGCCTGTTAATGTTAAAAGGGGGAAGGGGGGCGGCAGGCCGACTCGTCTGATTGGTGGAGGAGGAGGACACTCTCAGAAGCACTTGGACTTAATCATACAGGACTCACAGTCACAATGGATGTAATGATTGTTTTCACTCTGATCCAATCATTTCGATCCGACTCATTAAAATTCAGCACAGAGAAAAATGTGAAAAAAAAAACCTTCCCATCAGCCCCGGCGCTGCGTTTACGAGCTAACGCGCTACGCTAAGACGGCGAGCGCGGTAAACATGAAACCTGCTGAATATCACGTTAGCACGTTAAAAATCAACTTCCCATATGTATCTGTAATTTTTGTTGATTTTATCTTCCTGAGCCGCTTTTAAATGTTTCAGTGCTTTTATTTTCTTATGCTTCTACTTCCTGTTTCCTGGGGGAGTGTCGTGGCTCCCGTAGCTCCTCCCCCTCACACTGCCGTGTGCCTGATGAGATGAGTTGTATGAAGGATTATTTTGGTTGTAAAGGGACCAGTTTGAGCTCTAAACTTTGGTGGAGAAAATGACAGCTGATATAGTCGTTGTTTCTATATTACAGTCGCAGACTTTCTGTTCTGGAAACATACACAGCTTTTAGGAACTTTTATCTCCATGGTTTTCTAAGTTCAATTTCTAATTCCTACAATTGTACGGCAAAAAATTTAAACCTAAAACTCCGCAAATTACGTTGACATTTTTGAAGAAAATCCACCACAAAATCAAATTTTTTTGGATCGCAACAATCACAAAAAAAACTTTGATAAATATATATTTATATATATATATGTATATATATATACAGCTGTAAAAATAGAAAAAAAGAAAAACAGTTGGAAACATTTTAATTTGACTGTATAAGCTGCTGAAACTGAATTAAAAACGGATTATAAAAATGATAATAACTTGAAGTTTTTTTTTCTGAAATCCAGGAACCTGGAAGTAGTTCAGCTGCATACTTTCCTGTCTGTATTTTCTATATCAGATTCATCTCCTTCATAAACATCTGTTCCTTTTCCTGGCGAACTTTCACTTAGAATTACACTGCGTTGCAATATATGATTACCAAATGAAAGTGTAACAGTTTCACTTTCCTCTCGCTCGCCCACTCGTGTGCTCTTTTTAAATATCATTACATCACCTTCTCGAATAGAGATGCTGAGAGACTTTTAAATGGCAAAGTGCTTCTTCACATTTCTGGGCTTTTTAAAAAAAGGTGGAAAATGTTTCTGGGAATATTATTAGTGGCTATTAGTTTAATACAGATAGACCCGAATAAAAACGAATTTTCACAGTCATAAACTCTATCTGATCTACATGTATGTATATAAATACATTTAAAATAAAACAAAACGTGTGTAGATATTTTTGTGTGTAGATGTATATGTGTAGATCTGTATGTCTGTAGATCTGTATGTCTGTAGATCTGTAGATGTGTAGATCTGTATGTCTGTAGTTCTGTATGTGTGTAGATCTGTATGTGCATAGATCTGTATGTGTATAGATCTGTATGTGTAGATCTGTATGTGTATAGATCTGTATGTGTAGATCTGTATGTGTGTAGATCTGTAGATGTTTAGATCTCCAGATGTGTAGATCTGTATGTGTGTAGATCCGTATGTGTGTAGATCTGTATGTGTACATCTGTATGTGTGTAGATCTGTATGTGTAGATCTGTATGTGTGTAGGTATGTAGATGTGTAGATCTGTATGTGTAGATCTGTATCGATGTAGATCTGCAGCGTGTGTTTGCATTGCTGCCAGCGGTCACGCGTGTCCCTCACCACGCTGTGGATCTGCGGCTTGCGTCTCTTCGCCAGGTCGATGATGTTGATCCCGTTGTAGTAGAGGTTCTCCACGCAGCCGTGGAAGTTCCTCCTCAGGAAGGTGCCGGGTTTACCGGGCAGCGGGATGCCTCCGAAACTCAGCTTCAAAGCAAAGAGAGCAGGTCGACCTCAGTACGTGCACACATCCACCCAGAACCAACAGCAGCAGCTGTTTTCACAGGATTATACAGAAAAAGAAAATCACATCCTGCTCTGGACTCTTCAGCACGTTGTAGCGTCAGTCGTGTAAGCCGAGCACATAAAGCTCACATATGTTCTCACTCCTGCTGCAACAGCTGAGAACACATCACCCACTCACTGCCTCCGAAGTTACAGAGCGGAGGGAAACGCTGCAGCGTCCGCCTTCACACTGCGACCCGTACGCACAGCTTCACATGTTGTGTGTGGTTCCAACAACAGCAGTTTTGACCTCTTTATTTCCCAACATGACAACGTTCACGAAGGGGGACCCAGTCGAGGTGCGGAGGAGCCAGGATGACCTCAGCGCTCGACCTCACTCAGGCTGCTGAAGACGAACGGAGGCCTGGAGGGAGGAGGTGGAGGTGTGAGGCTGCCACGCTGGCAGATTTATGCCCACGTACACTTACACTGTCCAAATCAAATGTCGGCGTGTCAGTTTTCAGACTATATGTCAGTTCAAACGGCAGGAAATGACTAGTTTCTCCCAGCAGTGGCAGATTTAAACTTTAAACAAGAGAAGCTTCTGATTTCTCCTCATTAATAATCTCATTTGCAGGTGGAGAAGACACCTGTCAGCTGCACGTAGAATACTTCATCAACTTTAGTGGGCAAGATAAGTAAATGTAGCTCCCCGAGTTGGTTGGAAACACGTTTTTCTTTTGTTAGACGCTGTCAACGCACTGAGTAGTTAAATAGAATATTATGATATTATGCTTCTTGTATTTCCGTCCCTCAGAGTGTTCGTGTGTCACTGCTTTGACCTGCCGGGACTCGTTGCAGCTGCAGAACCGTGACGACGATAAATGAAAGAAGGGAAAATCATCGAGTTCGGAGCGGTTTGGAGCAGGAAGTGACCATATTTGGACGAGCTGGGGGAGGAGCAAGCGGTGGATCTGACTGATCTGATTGGAAACCTGAGGATACTATGTCCCGCCCACCGACTGCACCACAGGCCTGTCAATCAAACAAACACGCCCCCAAAAACAGGTCTATTTGAAGCTTATTTTCTAATGAATGAGGGATTATTTTCAGATGGACCTCCAGAAAACTAATAAGAAGGAGTGACTTTAGCTAACAACACCGAGATAACTGCTGGAGACATTTTATTGACTTTGTATTTGATGAGAGAAGTTGAATGGGAGTCTATGGAGCTGGAGCCTTTTTGGAGCCGATCTCTAGTGGCACTCGGTGGTATTGCAACTTAAGACACTTCTGCATCGGAACCATTTTTTCAGACCTGGAGGCTACGAACAATTTTATATCCCGTCTGTGGTTTCTGAGATGGTGTAATTTCAGGTTAGTGAGTTGAACTCATTATCATGTTTTGTTTTAATTATCAAGATGAATGAATTCTGTTGTAATTCAGATGATCATGTTACCTGGACATTTTTCAACGAAGCTCAGAAAGCGCGAGTTGGCGGTCAAAACATCCACCAGGTGAACACGGTAATGTTTGGTGAAGTTGTCTTAAGTCCCGTTATACTTGAACTAACAAGAAAATAGAATTTGTTTCTGTGTCGTTTGAGCATCTTTTGTGTTTAAAACTTCTGTGTTTGTTTCCCAGTTTTCTAAGTGTTTTGATGTTACAGCAGCAAAACGGATAAATTCATTAACGCCGACATGCTCTCGCCATCTCACCTCCGCCTCCCATTAATCCACTCACGGTCTCACCTCGTAGTCCACCTCCAGTGAGTGCCCCTCTCCTCTGGCCTGGAAGTGCTGCGAGTGGGAGTCCACGCTGAGGTTGACCTGCCTGTTGAAGCGCTCCATGTGGACGGAGTGCCAGTGCTGGTCGTCCAGCAGGCTGCCCACGGTGGCGGCGACGCGACGGCTGCCGAACCTCAGCCTGCTGTCGTCTGGAGAGACGGGTAAAAAAAAAAAAAAATAATAAAAAAAAAAAGGTAAAAAAATAAAATTAAAAATAAAACGCTTAAAAATAAAATAAGCTGCATGTTCAAGCTATTCTGTGCTCAACAGAAGGTTTCAGGCACGACGAAGCCACAATAACAAACAGATCACAGATATCTTTCATCGTCACGAAGGCTGCAGCAGCGCCCCTTGCTGTAGATTTAAACACCTAATTCAACTGTGCAAAAATGGTCTTGAGAGGTGAAAATATTTACCAGAGAAGACCGAGAAAATTAGCTTCACTTTTCATTTTTGCTTAAAACCCCAGGATGCACTGCGCTCGTGCACCTTTCCTCGCAGGCCCCACCCACATTATTTTCTATTGGATAAGCTTCTGGTGAACTGCAGGACCACATTCAGTGTGTCTTCTACTTCCTTACATGGACACATCCTGCAAGTTTTGTGACGATTGATCCGACAGTTGTCGACTGGTGCATTTATGTGCTAAGCCGCGGCCCTTTTGAAGTTTATCAGTTGATATCTTGGAAACAAATAAGATATAAATAAGCTTGATGTTATTTTTGATTAGCTTGGTCCAAAAAGGATCCACAGAAAGTAAATAGAGCCCATTGAGCTGAACTCGTGTGTCAAATTTCAAGTCATCCAGACTCACGGTGTGAGAGGCGTGGCCTTTCCAGGATTGCTATGTTGGGCCCAACCATCAACCGGCAGTGACATCATTGTTGATTTGTGAACGTTATGAAGCCTCCAGTTCAGATCCTGTCCATCACCATCTTTTCTAGTTCGGAGCAGTTTGGAGCAGGAAGTGACCATATTTGGACGAGTGGTGGATCTGACTGATCTGATTGGAAACCTGATGATACTACGTCCCGCCCACTGATAGCTGTAACCTGACTGCACCACAGGCCTGTAAAATCAAGCAGATACGCCCCCAAAAACAGGTATTTTTGAAGCTTATTTTCTAATTAATGAGGATTATTTTCAGATGGACCTCCAGAAAACTAATAAGGAGGAGTGACTTTAGCTAACAACACCGAGATAACTGCTGGAGACGTTTTATTGACTTTGTATTTGATGAGAGAAGTTGAATGGGAGTCTATGGAGCCGGAGGCTTTTTGGAGCCGACCTCTAGTGGTTTTTGGTGGTATTGCAGCTAAAGGCATTTCTGCATTGGAACCATTTTTCAGAGCCGGAAGATACGAACACTTTTATATACAGTTTGTGGTCGGGCTTAAATTGTAGCGTCACCATCAGCCCGGCTTCCTAAGAAGCACTTGCACATCGTTTCCAGTTATTGGTCGATAGTTTAAGTCATTTGCTGGTTTAAACTCATCATTGCCCCCGTTTGACACCAGCTGTGTGTTATATTGTTGTGAGTCTTTGTTCGGAGAACAGCACAGTGTGCAGCTTCCCTCTCAGTGTGGAGTTATCACTTCAGATTTACCAATTTGAACACATAACTATCTGTAAAAAAAAAACCAAAAGGCTGGAAATGAAACTAGAAGTCAATCATGAAGACTTCCTCCCAAAAACACACCTCTTCTAAAGGTTTCATATCGCCTCAATCAATCTCAATCTCGCTCTCAATCTCCAGCGATGATTCCCTCCATCGCCACGACAACGCTCACATTCAGGACTCGACAAAAGAAAAACAAGAAGTCATTTTGGAGAGGGATATTGGGGGAGCGTGCTTCACCTAGGTTGAGGTAGAGGTCGAGTCTTCCTCGGTGCAGCTCGAGGGTGATGTAATCTCCTCTCTGCCCCTCTCCGTGCAGTAAGACGCCCTCGGCCTGATGGCTCTTAAACCGCAGAGATATCACATCCTTCACCGTTGACATGGACTTCTGGTTGAACCGATACAGCAGCGAGCTTCTGCCGTCGAAGTCGGCCACATACGACTCTGCAACAAATCAGTAACACAAGCTGTATTATGAGGAATCTCAAAGAAAAAAAAAGCCTGTAAAATAACCTGAGCTATCCCATTCTGGGAAATGTTGACTTTTAAATATTTAAGTTTTTGAACATGTTTAAAGCAGATTTATTGGTTTTCAAAATCAGAAAAAGATCATAAATAGCATTTAAAATATGTACAAACAGCTACGTGGGTTAATTCTTTATTTTCATTTTGTTTTATTAAATAATGTTTTCTTTGCATCATAATGCGGATGCATTTTCTGGTACAACAACTATTAATATTAGTCCTGTAAGAGGACCGTGACATCACTGACTGCACCACAGGCCTGTCAATCAAACAGACACGGCCCCAAAAACAGGTCTTTTTTAAGCTTATTTTCTAATGAATGAGGGATTATTTTTATTTTTTATTGCAGCTGTAGACCCTTCTGCATCGGCATCATTTTTCAGACCTAAAATTTACATCTACTTTTATATTCAGCCTACATTTACGACCTGCAGTCACTGATCACTGACAAAGATAAATGAAAACTGTAAGAATTTGGCAAAAAAGAATAGCACAGGAAGTGTGTCATAAACATGTACAATGATTAAGTGTACAAATTGATAAATTAGATGTTGCATTTATTCTTTAATCATTTTAGTCTAAATTCCCCGCAGTAATCCAGCAGGAAGTGTCGATGCTGGTTGCCTGTAAATGTCTATAATGAAGATGATAAACTGCAGAGAGGAGCTGAGGCCGGTGTTCCCGGCAGAAACAGCACAGGTGGAACACGTAATGGCGATGATGGCGCGATGACTCCGCTGAACCGAGACTCCCGTAATGTGCACCACGGCGCGGAGCCACCTTGAATTATTTACACCTCCACTTTTCTTGCTTTGACAACTAGGGATATTTCAGCTAATTGCGCAGCCTGCGCTGGTTTATCAGGAATTAGTGCTGCCTGTTTCGAATAAAATACATGTACTTCCTGGAGATTAGAGCTGGAAGATGAGATGATAGTGTGAAAAAGTCGCTGGTGTCACCTCTGTAACGGCTTGCTGCAGAGAGCTGCACTCACTTAGCAGCTATTCTGGGATTCATGTGGTATTTTATACGAGTTCTTTCAACACAAGGATTTAACTGGAATTTGACCTGATGAAAAAAAAAAAAATCTCCTGTCAATTTAAAAAAAAAAAAATCCATTACAATGGAGAAAAAAAATATTTATCTGTTTATTCATTAAAAATGGAAAATAGTAACAATAGTGACAGGACGTATGTGACAACAGCAGGACAACGAGAGGACATAGAGACAGGTAGTAGAGACTGAAGACAGGACAGAGGCCTATGTCCTGTCTTCAGTCTCTACGTCCTGTCTTCAGTCTCTACTACCTGTCTTCAGTGTCTACTACCTGTCTTCAGTCTCTACTACCTGTCTTCAGTCTCTACGTCCTGTCTTCAGTCTGTACGTCCCGACTTCAGTCTCTACGTCCCGTCTTCAGTCTCTACGTCCTGTCTTCAGTCTCTACATCCTGTCTTCAGTCTCTACATCCTGTCTTCAGTCTCTACATCCTGTCTTCAGTCTCTACTACCTGTCTTCAGTCTCTACGTCCTGTACGCCAAACTTCTATTATAGAATTCGTAAAATTGCGACGTGAAACTAAAACGAAACGGATTAAATGTTTTCTTGGTTCTTGGTTCAGACTTTCAGGTGTGAAAAGACCTTCAGTCGATGACATCACCTTCCTGTGGAGCCGTCCCCGAGGCACACTGACTCCAGCAGCAGGTGATGCTCTGATGCTTTTCTTATGCAGATCCTTTCACTGCTCGTGTGTTAGCAGGGTTTTCAGGCTCATTCTCCAGAATAGCTCTCGTTCTCACTGTTGCACATTTCCAGCTGCTGCGCTTTCACTGCTTCGTCTCCCTCCGTCTGCCTGCTGGTGTGACTTACACGTTTCAAATGACACCCATCTTAGGACTTAAGAGAGCCGGCGTGTGGCATTTTATTAAGAGAGCCCATTTAGATGCTGCTTTGTCATTGTGACAGTGAACACCACGCGGAGAGAGGCGAGCGGATAAAAGGCTGTTGAACTATGACAAACAGACGACGAGGTACTTTTCTTGATGTGTGCTTAAAGACAATGAGATAAGAAAACAGAAATGTGTTTGTATGAGTGGTATCTAATATCAGCGCCTGGTGAAACTGACAGCGTAAATACCAGCTGTTTGAGTATTTCTTTATTATTCTGTTGAGTACATTAACTATTAAACCACAAGTCCGTTTCCAAAAAAGTTGGGACGCTGTGTAAAATGTAGATGAAAACAGAATGTGATGATTTGCAAATCACATAAACTCAGATTTTTTAAAATATAGATCAAAGACAACATATCAAATGAATTGAAACTGGGAAAGTTTGTTGCCTCATTTTGAATTTGATGGCGGTAACATGTTTTAATAAAAGTTGGGACAGGGCCAATGAAAGAGTCATGTAACGCAAAAGAACTATCTCACAACTAATGAGGTCACCATGGCAACAGATCAGTAACATGATTGGGTATAAAAAGATGAATTCAGAGTCTCTCAGTGAAGATGGGGAGAGGTTCACCACTCTGTGAAAGACTGTGTGGGAAAATAGTGCAACAATCTAAGAATAATGTTCCTCAATGTAAAACTACAAAGAATTAGTGGATTTCATCATCTACGGTTCATAATATCATTAAAACATTCAGAGAATCTGGAGAAATCTCTGAACACAAGGGACAAGGCTGAAAACCCATGATGGATGGTGGTGATCTTCGGGCCTTCAGGCAGCACTGCATTAAAAACAGACACTATTCTGGAGTGTAAATCACTGCATGGGCTCAGGAACACTTGTGAAAACCATCGTATGTGAACACAGTTCATCGCTGCATCCACAAACTTCCCTTTCAAAACTCCAGAAACTGGTCTCCTCAGTCCCCGTTGTTCCTTCTCATGATGTAAAAGTGACAACAACTATATTGCCAGTCTGCCAACAACAGGCCTTAATCTGACGTGTTACTCTGGAAGTGTTGAGGGAGAGGACATCTGTCTGTATGTGTTTCACATGTAAGCTGTCGGCTGTTTGATTTCATCACCACCATCTTAAGTATTAAACAGCGCAGTAAAACCAAATGGAGAGGAAATTATCCTCATTACTCCCCATTAAAGATTAAACTGCCAAACCTGGTGTCTAAGTCAGGCAGGTGGTGTTGTTACTCACTGTAGGAGCAGCCGTACACCTCCACCCTGAGGCCCATCCAGCCGCTGGGGTTCCAGTCCAGAGGGACGAAGCGCAGGAAGCGCGTCCTCACCGGGTGGGACAGCTTGTTCTGGACCACCGCCCCTGAGTTCACGTTCCCGCCGAACCTCTGCAGGACCGGAGAGCAAAGACATGAAACGTCAGAGAAAGTGATGCGGAACGAGTCACAGAGGGAGACGCAGCACATGACCTCAGTGTGAGTCGGAATATTTTTCAGCAGGGAGGAGAGACATCTGCATTTCAGCCGGGTGTTGAAACACAAGCAGAATAACAATCTAAATCCCCGAGTGCTGACGAGACCGAACAGAAAACAATATCTTCCTCCTCTACTAATTCGATGTGAAGTGATAAGAGCGGCGGTGTAGAAATACGAGAATATCCGTTTCAACAGCTCCACGAGGCCCGGAGGGAAAAATGACCAGTAGACCATTCCAGCATCTATTTATTCTTTTAACCTGTTTTTTTAACCAGGATTTCAGGGAGATTTTTGTGATTGTTGTGATCCAAAATGTTTCATTTTGCGTTGGATTTTCTCATGTCGATGTAATTTGTGATGTTTTAAGTGAGTTTATTTGCCTGAAATTGCGGGAATTAGAAATGATTGCAAGTCGAGAAAGACATTTTCTTTTTTTTCAAGCACGACCTGACAAAGGAATAAATATGTCATCACTTCCTTTGATAATAATCGTGCTGCACATCACAGAAATATTTTAGTTCTAATCTTTTTAATTAGATCATTTTATTGTGAAGACCACATTTCCCACAAACCCCGTCACTTCCTGTTTTTTCTCTTCCGTTTTTCTCCAGTGAACAGAGTTTTATTTGGTGATGAAAACAGGAGCAGAGCCTTTCTGATTGGAAATGAGGAGTTATTTGTGCTAATAAAGTGAGTTTTGTTTGAAAAGACTTACTTTATGCTGTTAATACTTTCAGCACAGCTTCTGATGATGAAATGTTTTGCCAAAAAAAATCACTGGATTTTTGGAAAAATTACAAGCTTCCGCAAATATTGTGGTTTGCTTGAATTTGCGTTAATTATTGCGTTAATCTTCCATCACTCCCTCCACCTGTGTCATTGCAGCAGAGGTGGAGCTCCGCCCACAGTGAGACACACGGAGATCAGAGGACACAAACACAGCAAAGACTCTCACACTGGGCTGGAAACAAACACATGCTCAGAAATTTGGTCAATAACAGAAATACAATATTTAAAGGGAGCGTCTGTCACTGAGTGAGTGAGAGATCAAAGTTACACCGCGACTTTTCAAATGAAAAGCCCTCTAGTTTCACACAGTGTCCAAGCCGTGTACCAGGATTAGATTGAGACGCATTTCTTTCAAAGGGAAAGGCTGGATTTTTTTTTAAATTGAATCTGATATTAGAAGTTTTATTTGACACTTCTCAAACCAGTTCGGCCACAGCTGAGTGTTGAAGTTGAATAACAATCTAAATCCCAGAGTGCTGACGAGACCGAACAGAGGGCAATATCTTTCTCCTCTACTACTTCGATGTGAAGTGATAAGAGTGGTGGTGTAGAGATATGAGAATATCCGTTCGAACAGCTCCACGAGACACAGAGGGGGAAAAAAAATGACCAGCGAGGCAGCCGGGGGCCAAATAAGGCCTCTCGAATTGTGTTTTCTCCCCCCACAGAGCTGAAGCACAAAACCTCGGAGAAGAACCGTGAGATGTCATTCTTCTTCTTCTTTTGCCCCCCCACACCCCCTCCAACAAACACCCCTACCACCACCACCAGACAAACGCCGGTGGACAGAAGGAGCGGAGTGAAGGATGGAGATCGAAGCGGAGACAAACAACCTCTCTCCTCTCAAATGACTGATCGCCAGCACCGTCATAACCGATTCCAGGCAGGTGACACATCAAATCAATACGGACCATAAAGAACCGCGGAGATGGATCTGTGACGGGGCAGCTCCGGGCCTTTGTGAATAGTTCAACATGGCCTGACGAGGCCGATCCTTCAGCTCGCTCTCTGCAACAACAGCCGCACAACAGCCGGCGGCACAAAGGACCGTCGGACGCTGGCGTCATTAAATACACCGGGACGCTGCTGTAGGAGAGAATCAGAGCAACGGGAAGGGCGTGAAGGCGTATTGTGATTTATGCCACCACTTTCAATGAAGCGGGTCCAATCTAGGTTTATTTATACACGCACAGTAATTCAGCTCAGGAGGGAACGAAGCGACTTCACGTCCGATTAAAGCAAATGTTACTGCAGCAACGAGAGCGTACAAACAGAAAATAATACAAGACGGAGGCTGATAAAAACACGCTGCAGTGAACGCAGCGCTCCGGCTGTGACCTTCTCACACACTGCAGACTTTTTTTTCTTTTCTTTAATTGCTCTGCATTCACGGGCTGTAATTTCTAACCTCTGAAAAATGTGATACTGACTCTTAAGCATATTCATATAAAATATTCATAAGCAGCAATCAAAAAGGGGAAAAAGGGAGAGAAACATTCTCAGTAATTATTAATAAGACAGAAATGGCGAGCGATGTGAGCTGATGGTGTTCATCAGGACGGAAGGTGTTCGGTCAGATCCCGTCTGACTGACAGGGATGGAAACAAAATGTTGGATGGCCGTGACCTTTGGACCCTCACTTGCACTATTCTGTGGTGGAAATCATCGCATGGGCTCAGAAACATGGCTGATCTTCTTCGTGAGTACGAAGAGTGTTTTCGGTTTGATCCCGTCTGACTGACAGGGATGGAAACGTAAAGCCACCGGGACTCTACAAAAAAACACATGACATCATCCTTTTTCCAGACCACAGAGGAAGCAGCGAGGACGGAAACAACAATGAAATAATCAGAACAAAGTGTGTCCGCAGGACTGCGGTGCAAATTGTAAAAAAACCCAAAAAAACAATCACTCGTGAACGCTCTTCTTCTTCTTACACACACACACACACACACACACACACACACACACACACACACACACACACTGATTGAGACGCTCCATTAGCTGAGAGACTCCGTGCGTCAGCATGACTCACTCGTATTGGAGAGGAGTACCACTACAAGAGTCCACCGCTGGGACCGTCCGCAGCTTCTGACGTTTGTTTTTCACTCTTTTGGAAAATGTGACAGCAAAACATCCTGCGTGTTCCGGCGAAGGGAGACGAAGGCGAGTCTCTGCAGAAACGGGCCTGAGGGGTTGCTGCAGCGGATCTTCGGAGGTCGGCTTCCTTATCCACACAAAAACAGCCGCCCGAACCCCAGCGCGGCTTCATTATTTCTATTTATGCTGCTGTCACTGTAGAACGGTCTCCCTCCCCGTTAATTAAGACTCTTTACTCTTCCTCTCCAGTGATGAGTTCCCATGGGTCCGTTTTTTTCTTTTTGGTTGCATGCAGAGCAGGCACACACGTTTATTTTAATCAATTCACTGGGGGGGGATGGGGGAGCTCGCTGCCGGTGCTGCTGAAGACGTCGCGGAGCGCTTCCGGAAGGTCAGCGCCAACTTAAATAGCCTGAGGGAGCGCGAGTGAGGAAGAAAGCTACAAAGCCCTCCATATTGTTAATCAGCCGCTCGAACTCCAAACTGATCGTTTTATTCACCGGTCAGCTGCAGAGTCCTCGTGAGGCGCACCAACACAGGACACCGTAGGCCATCATCCACTGCCGCCGCGCTAACGTTAGCTGCTGGTTAGTATGTTACGTTGTTAAGTAGCCAGATTATAAAAATAAAGTTGCACAGATTTCAGTTGTTACGTTTTATTTTCACGTTGTAAAACTGATAAATTAACGCGTTCTTATCCAGGAATAGAAACGTTGGCGTTCGTGGCCTCACACACATGCTGCAGATGTTCTGGCGTTTGTTTATGTGACAGATAATTATGACTGTAACATAATGACGCAGCAGCGTGTAAATCAGGTGTAGAAAATAGTGAATGAGTTTTGTTATCACCTGCCGAGTAACAATGTTCTTTGCGCTACTCTTTATGTGTTTAGCACTTCAATGTGTATTTTAATGTTTCTGCCGCTGGCTCGAGTACTGACAAACAACATTTCGGTTTATGACCTACAATGACAGTAAAAACTTCTCTAATCTTGAAGACAAGGTTGTGTTTAGAGTTTAGAGCTGGATGTTCTCAAACCAGTCAACGTTGGTCTGTGGGGTCCAGTCCAGTTCAGATTCTGTCGGTCACCATCTTGCTAGTTCGGAGCGGTTTGGAGCAGGAAGTGACCATATTTGGATGAGCTGGGGGAAGGAGCCAACGGTGGATCTGACCGATCTGGTTGGAAACCTGACGATACTACGTCCCGCCCACCGATAGCTGTAACCCGACTGCACCACAGGCCTGTCAAACAAACAGACACGCCCCCATTTTATTTTCTAATAAATGAGGGATTATTTTCAGATGGACCTCCAGAAAACGAATAAGAACGAGTGACTTTAGCTAACAACACTGAGATAACTGCTGGAGACATTTTATTGACTTTTTATGTGATGAGAGAAGTTGAGTTGGGAGTCTATGGAGCCGGAGGCTTTTTGGAACCAACCTCTAGTGGCACTCGGTGGTATTGCAGCTTAAGGCACTACTGCATCAGTCTCATTTTTCAGACCTGGAAGCTATGAACACTTTTATAAACAGTCTGAGTTTAATACAGCCGTCATGGCCGCTGTCCGTGGTGCTGATTCTGGACTGTTTGCACCAGTCTGACTCTCCTGTTATTGTCACAATATACTCAGCACTTGGGTCTTAGTTCAGTAGCTAATTAGCACTCTCATGAAAGCATTTTTAAGCCCCTCCTACTGTTATGGAGGCGGCCCTAGCCCACTTTGGATGGTAAAATGTTAACCTCAGCCTTCCAGGTTATTTGCACCTTTAACACCTTCACAGCACACATCACTGCTTCCATTGCTGATATTTCTGTCTTCCATTGTTATCTTTAATAAACGAAAACAGAGTAAGTGAATGTCTTGTGTGGGCGGCCTGCTTGTCAATTTCTCTGAGCAGTTTGTGACATGATGACAAGTGAATATCTTTAAATATAACAATGTGGTGACAATCCGTCCTGTAGTGTTTGAGTCGGACCGATCAGACTGACTGCCAACGACCAACCAACATTTTCTAAAGGCACGGCGGCCAAACGGCGTGTTTTAAATCTCCTTTGAGATCAGGCTGCACGAAACCGGTCCAGTCTGAAGTGTTATTACTGTTGTTTTATTAGAAGGGAGGAACTCAGCGGCGGAGAATTTCCCCCTGAAACACTCGGCAAACACGTTTTTAATCGCCGTTAAGATTCCCATCTACCTGAACATGCCAGGAAATTAATGTTGAAATTTTGTCCTTCGCGGAGGAGAATTTGTTCCACACATTAAATAGCGATTCTTTTAATAAGGCTTTGCAAGGATAATGAAGGATAACACGGACTCCCTGCTGGAAAAATATTCCTCTTCCCACCTCGGCATATACTTGCTGAGACGGTGCAGCCAATTTTCTGTGGAGTAGATTGCAAACATCACGCAGGGATTTAGGTTAAAGCAGGATTTAAACCGGGTGGTCGGGGTGGGGGGGAGTCTGCCACTTTTAAAGGAGTTTACTTTACATGCAGCATCAGGAACAAACCTATTTTTAACACAAGGAAAGACTTTCAAAGAGGAGCTGTGAAAGTCGGCTCTCACAGACACGAGTCACATATTCGCTCTCCTGCCTGCACTAATTAGGTTTTATCAGCTTTTAGATGAAGAAGAACGTCGTCCTGTTGTTTCACACACAGTCGGTGATGTCAGCGCTGTGACGGAGGTTCAGAGGAGAAATGGGACGAGGAGTGAATCACTAAAGACAAAAAGCAGATTCAACTCAAAACCTTTTTAATGTATGCAAAGCGAGAGCAGCTTTAACGTCGTGCATGTTATTGGATTTACATTCTTCCCTGTTAATGACAGTTCTAATGGTTGGGAGTCTTCACTACTGTCTTCATTCATCACATATCAAGCAGTGTACGATATGAGCAGCTGGGCTGTTTCAATGTAAATGGTGCCGTAACGCTGCATAATTTAATAAACACTTGCATGCTTTTTTTTTTTTTATAGTAACCACTGGAGAGTGATTCGAGGGGTAACATGCAGGGATGGACCTTAACGAGGAAGAATTAAGTGAGTCTGTAATGACTCCCAACATTTATCTCTGCAGGTGAATCAGATTTGTTCCTCAGATCAGATCTTTTGGACGGATTGTTTTGTATTTGTTGTGTCCGGACCACAGACTTTTTATAAAAGTGTTCGTAGCTTCCAGGTCTAAAAAATTAGTCCGATGCAGAAGTGCCTTTAGCTGCAATACCACCGAACTAAAGGTCGGCTCCAAAAAGCCTCCGGCTCCGTAGACTCCCATTCAACTTCCCTCATCAAATACAAAGTCAATAAAATGTCTCCAGCAGTTATCTTGGTGTCGTTGGCTAAAGTCACTCCTTCTTATTCGTTTTCTGGAGGTCCATCTGAAAATAATCCCTCATTCATTAGAAAAAAAAATTGGGGGCGTGTCTGTTTGATTGATAGGCCTGTGGTGCAGTCAGGTTACAGCTATCGGTGGGCGGGACGTAGTATCGTCGGGTTTCCAATCAGATCAGTCAGATCCACCGCTGGCTCCTCCCCCCAGCTCGTCCAAATATGGTCACTTCCTGCTCCAAACCGCTCCGAACTAGCAAGATGGTGACGGACAGAATCTGAACTGGAGGCTTCATAACGTTCACAAACCAACGGGTGACATCACCGCTGGTTGCTGATTGGTCCATACATTTTTACTGTCCATACTTTAAAAAAATCCTGCAGATACAATCTGGACATGACAGGAAACAGAATCTAGACGGAATGTCAGAACAAAGCCGTCATTCAGGCAAGATGTACTTTAACAACGAAGCTTATGCACAACTTGAATAAAGGAGATCTGTTTCCTCTCGGTTCATCTTTGCTCTCGGAGCTCTTGATGAACAACCCTCCTTCTCCCCCACCACCACTTGATCTGGTATTCCTGGGAGTGTCCGTGAGTCATCTCTAAATCCAGTCTTCTACATCCATCTGAGACGTTCAGGCTCCCCAGGGGACGAATCCTCATGAATTTGTTTTTTTTTTTTTTGCCGCACCACCATCATTTCAAAGTCAGAAACAAACCAGAACAGAACTCTGATACTGTTAACGAGCACATTCGTGCTCCCAAGAGGGTCGACTCTTTACTTCCACCGCCAAGCTAACACGTCAACCATGCAAACAACTGAACTAATAATGTATAAAGGTGAAGGTCAGTCGTGCCCTTTGGAGGATAATCTCTGATTTAATGACCACACCGCCTCACAATAATACATCTGTCCTCTTTTTAAATCGCAGCCGGCTGGTTGCAGTGCCGTCGACCTTTAGCCCGGGAGCTAATCTTTCCATGGAGCTAATTTGGCTCCGCTTCAGCTCGGACTGACGGCCGCTCGCTCATTAGCTCCCCTCAGCTCAGCTCCTGACAGTCGGCCCGTTTACCTTTGAGCGTCCAGACGGATGTGAGCCAGAATCTGCCAAAAGGTCTCAGTGAAAGCTGCAGTCAGTCAGTCTGGCCGTGAGTTTCATCAGACCGCACACGAACCGGCTGCTAATCACGCCATTCATCCGTCACATGAGCGCCGGAGAAGAGCGGCGAGTGTCTGTGTTCATTTAACATACATCAGTAAACACAAAGGTTTCAGAGGACGTCGCCTCGCTGTGTCCTGGCTCTTTGAATTCTATTATTTGAGGGGAATTCTCAGCCGTATTTCCTCGCTCTCGTGAGTCGCTTCTGAAAGGTGACAGCTGCGGGTCATGACGGTAATGTTTACACAAGTATTCTCACCGCACGGCAGCTTTATTTTCAGACAGGAGGAGTGAGTTTGAGAAGAAGAAGCTGGGAGCTGTTTATCAGGATGTTTCACTTCACCGCAAATTTCAGAGTCGTTCAGAGACGGGCACCTTATGTTTGTTTACAACCCCGCTGGGACGCCGTGGAAGATGTAAATAAAAACAGAAGGGGATGGATTTAAAAAAAAAAAAATCATTTAAGCCCATATTTAATGTAAAATAAACCAAATACAGCATATCAAATGTTGAAATGGAGAAATTGTATTGTTTTATGAAAAATATCTAGTCATTTTGAATTCAATGGCAGCAACACGCCTCTAAGAAGTTGGGACAGGGTCATGTTTACTACTGTGCTGCATCACCTCTTCTTTCAACAACACTCTAAACCTTTGGGGACTGAGGAGACCAGTTTCTGGAGTTTTGAAAGTGAAGTTTATGGATGCAGTGATGAACTGTGTTCACAGACGATGGTTTTCAGAAGTGTTCCTGAGCCCATGCAGTGATTTACACTCCAGAATAGTGTCTGTTTTTAATGCAGTGCTGCCTGAGGGCCCGGAAATCACTACCATCCAATATTGGTTTTCAGCCTTGTCCCTTTGTGTTCAGAGATTTCTCCAGATTCTCTGAATCTTTTATTGATATTATGAACCGTAGATGATGAAATCCACTAATTCTTTGTAGTTTTACGTTGAGGAACATTATTCTTAGATTGTTGCACTATTTTCCCACACAGTCTTTCACAGAGTGGTGAACCTCTCCCCATCTTCACTGAGAGACTCTGCCTCTCTGAAATTATATTTTTTATACCCAATCATGTTCCTGATCTGTTGCCAAGGTAACCCGATTAGTTTTCAGATGGTTATTTTGCGTTACACAACTTTTTCAATCTTTTGTTGACCCTGTTACAATGTTTTAGAGACGTGTTGCTGCCATTAAATTATTATTTTTTTTTAAAAAAAAGCATGTATTATTTTTAACAACAAAATTTCTCATTTTGATATGTTGTCTTTGGTCTATTTTCAATTAAATATGGGTTTATGTGGTTTGGAAACAGGCTTTTATTTGTGTAAAAATCACATCACGCTGATGATGGCTTTTTTAGTTGAAATGAGATTTTCCAAAAGGAACTACTGGATGCTAATTAATGCGCATTTATTCTGTTGGTGATACTGAGAATGAGGAGTCGAGGTGGTTCCAAAACAATATCACATTTCAGGGTATTTTTGTGATAATTATATTCTTGACAATCTCACTAAATAATTAAAAATATCTTATTATTAATACAAGATCACACACACACTTCTATGTAAGAAGAATTGTTACATTTTACCTTCAAATATTCAGTAAAAACGAACATACTACTGTAGTATGTTGACATCCGGTCTCCTCTTTTTGAGCTGCCATCAGCCATGACCGTTCATACATAACGTACGTCGTACCGATACTCAGCTTCACTCTATGATTTCAGTGGGTCACCAAGTCTGAATGTTGCCATTATCATGCTATAAATTTATTTTAATCACATTAAAAAAAACAAAAAAACACGTATATTACCATGAAGGATTAGTGCAGGAAGGTTCAGGGTCGGCTCCAACCCTCTTATTTCTTATGTCGGCCTGCCTCAGTCTGATTCCTACATTCCAATGTGTTTTATATAATCCATTTTTAAATAGGTGAAGCAGGATAAATAATTCAAACCAGCAGAGAAGTCGACTTACTGTTCACCCAAACATCTCTGCGCTCTTTTAATTTCAACACAATGAAAAAAAGATCAGTTTTGCAGGAGTCACATGCCAGTGGGCGAATACGCACCCTGCTAATTGGACCGCCAAGTAGAAAAACACTCCGAATTACACTTTAACGTCTTGTTGGCAGCCTTTGACATAACTGGGCCAAAACACAATAAAGAATTAATGACATGTGGCAATGCGGGGCTATTTTCTCATCCCGAGTCCCGGTGCGCGCCGAGGTAACATGTTGTGACATCGGACGGAGGACAAGGAGAAGCCGCGGAGTAATTGCCGCGACACCAGACACTTCCCACACCTTGAAACGTGTCACAAAAAGTGAGAGGATGTCATCCGACTCTGACCCGCGACGCCATCGATAAGACGGCCCCGCGGAGGACGGAGCACGACGAACAGATGCTATCTCACGAGACAAGAGGGCCGAGCGTGACTGGAACATCAGAGTTTACGATCGTAAACACGGAGAGCGCAGTCACAGCCCACTTCTATCACCCGCCCCCATTGTTTTACACCCTTTCATTAATAATCCAGCAGTCTGAAGAGACGACACATTTTTGCAGAGAACAAAGAAGCTGCAGGTTCAGAGCAGAACGAAGCAGCTGCAGAACAAACAAACCTGTTGTTTTTCACGTTTCGCTTTTCTTCACTGGTTCCACAAACACGTTAATTAGTGACCTTTTGAGCTCGGCCAGCTTCCCGCTCTGCTCCGAGTCTTCATGCTAATCAGCTCCTTGGCTCCATACATAATGCACACACTCTGACGCCCAATAAAAAAAAAGCATATCGTCCAAAATTTCAAGCATTCACTTTAAGCAGAAACAAGCCCTCTGAGCAGCTCTGAAGGTTCCGACCATGTGCAGCGTTTCCCACATAAACTCATTCAGGCCGGTCGTCCAGGTGTATTTGTAGAGCCCCCAAAAAATAATCAGTTTTTACTTATTTATTTTCTAACCTGTCAGAGAGAACGACGCTATCAACGTTAATGGATTAACGAGTGGACAATCTCCCCTCGTTCCTTCCACCTGTCAGTGCAGCAGAGGTGGAGCTCCGTCCACAGTGAGACACAGAGATCAGAGGACAGAAACACAGCAGAGGTGGCGCTCCATCCACAGTGAGACACACAGAGATCAGAGGACACAAACACAGCAGAGACTCACACTGAGCTGGAAACAAACGGCTGCTCAGAAATGAGGTCAAATAACATAAATAAAATATTTTCAGCTGGACTGCAACAGAGGGGGGCGGAGCTATAAAGAGTGTGTGTCACTGAGAAAACGCTGTGACTTTTCAAATTAAAAGCCCTCCAGTTTCATACTATGTTTACACTCAGACTTGTTTCTTTCAGGAGGGGCGGGGATCCCAGTCGAAGGGAAACACTTGATTTTATTCATTTAATCTGATATTAGAACGATTTAGAGAACATCTGTGTAATTGTAGATGCAGACAATACCCCCCCCCCCCTTAAATATGCGTGTTGAGTACCAGTTTGTTCATGTTCACAAAAAAGAACCTGATTCAGCTGGTTTGGGTGGAGCTCAGCTATGCGAATAAAAGTTACTAATCACAAGGAGCTCTCGGACACATTCGTTTTGTCAAAGTAGGTTGGAGACCCCTTTATTAGCGCTCACGTCTTCCCCAGCTGAACAGCACCACACATCCCAAACTCTCTGACGTCACGACTCACCGCCACTCCGTCCTCGTGCCGGTACTGCTTCCAGGCCCGGCCCGTGTCGCTGTAGAGCAGCAGGTAGCTGCTGACCCAGTCCCAGCTGTCATGGCGTCCCTGCGTGGCCACGGCCGTCACCTCCATCTGCTCCCTGAGGTCCACCTGCAGCCAGGGCACTTGGTCGGTCACCATGGGAGACCAGCCTCCGGCCCCTGGAGGAGATAGGGGCATCCATTAAACATGAGGCACTGCGGGCTCACATTATGAAGTCCTGTTGAGTGCACACCGACTGTTTGTGAGGCTTCGAGGTGACGTTCCACTCCAGCAGCCACAGAGCAGCTTTTAAAACATGCTCTGTGTGTGTTGGACGTCTGAAGCTCCTCTCAGGTGTTTGATGCTGCTTCTTGAACAGATCAAAACACATTTTGAAACTCTGCGTTGGGGCTGCTGTGTTGTTGCTTCCTCTGGCCGACGTCGTTCCCACCGGGAGCGTTTCAGAGGCGTTTTGTCGTCCTGATTTTTTCTTACCTCGATTTTTTTTGTGCTCCTACTGTTCAAATAATTTCTTAATAAAACATTTATTTCATATACTGTATGTATTTCACATACAGCAGGAGGAGAACAAATCTCTTTTACTGCTTTAAAGACCAGCGGGGTCGATGGCGATGAAGTGATTAGATCGAGCGGTTACGGACTGTGTTGTCATCGATCAGTTTGTGAGCTTCTGTTCTGAAGTTTTGGATTTCGAGTATAGATTTCAGCTGTCGCCTTCTTTCTATTTTGGAGCCGGAATTTGACCATATTTTTTTTACTCTGATTGAGAACCTGAGGACAATAGGCCCCGCCCACCTATAGCAGAAACATGACCACACCACAGGCCTGTCAATCAAACAGACACGCCGCCAAAAACATGCCCCTTTTTGAGTCCTAATATCGAATGAATGATGGGAACACTGATCAACTAATGACATCATGATTGACTTGTGGAAAACCTTTACTGACTTTTTCAGGAGGGAACCTGAATGGGAGACTATGGAGCAATTTTAGAGCCGTGTTCCTGAGCCCATGCCGTGATTTCCACTAAATGGTACTTCCGCACTGTCCCTCTGTTGTCAGACCCTGAAGCTACGTCCAGTCTCTGGATGTGATATACGATCAGGAGTCTGCACAGAGTGCTTTATTTTGAAAATTGACCGGACTCTTTATGACGCTCCCTTCTGACTTCCTGTCCGGCTGATCTGCTTCTTTAAAAAAAAAAAAAAATCCACCATGCACATGTATTTTTTTTAAAGAACTGCTGCTATTTTCAGCTCAGGTCTTTATGACATATTGTCAGATTCACACTTTAGAGAAAAAAAAAATCCTGTTGCTCATTTGACCCAGAATTGTCGTACATTGGCGAGCTTGTCCTACATTTACTGAAGCTGTTCAGTTTGCTGGAGTCCTCAGGCTGTTCTGGAGGTCAAAGAGGAGCCAGCTCCCCTGCGACAACAGCCCTGAAATCCCAATAATGACTGCATTTTCAGGACTCCATTATCAACCAGGACTCTGTTTCATTTTAATAAAAGATCAATAAACAGCCACGGCTCATTTGCTTCAACCCCTGCCCCTCCAGATGACCGTCACAGAGGGGGAAGGTGAGGGTGTTTCCTGGTCTGCTACCTGGGGGCTGTACCGTGAAGCAAATTCAACATACCCAGACTTTCTATGTCTGAGCTGTTCAACAAAGCAGAGATGAATTTTTTCGAGATAAGACGGTGGTTCAAAACTTTCTCTGTTAACGCAGGCTTCCTGTTTTAGACTTTGTTTACATAAAAAGGGGCGGGGCTTGCAGCATCTGACCAATCACAAACATGGACAGAGCGACATATTCTAAATGAGAAGTACATTTTTATTTTACAAAAATATGAGGAAGTTAAAGACATAATCTAGACTGAATATAAAAGTGGGCGGAGCTTCCAGGTCTGAAAAATGAGCCCGATGCAGAATTGTCTTAAGCTGCAATACCACCGAGTGCCACTAGAGGTCGGCTCCAAAAAGCCTCCGGCTCCATAGACTCCCATTTAACTTATGTCATCAAATACAAAGTCAATAAAAGGTCTCCAGCAGTTATCTCGGTGTTGTTAGCTAAAGTCACTCCTTCTTATTAGTTTTCTGGAGGTCCATCTGAAAATAATCCCTCATTCATTAGAAAATAAGATTCAAAAAGACCTGTTTTTGGGGGCGTGTCTGTTTGATTGACAGGCCTGTGGTGCAGTCAGTTTACAGCTATCGGTGGGCGGGACGTAGTATCGAGTAGGATCCACCACCAGGTTAAGTTTTCAGCATCAGTTACCATGGTGATCTCACCACACCTCTCTAACCCCCTGATCTCTCTTCATAGCCCCCCACACCCCCACCCCACAGAAAACGCTGAGTCACTGCAGGCCGCGGCCCGTACTCACCGTCTCTCCTGTTGAGCTTGGCGTTGGGAGCAGCATAACCGACGGAGGACTGAGAGGAGCTCTGAAAGGACGAGTGTGGCAGCGCTGACACCAGAGGCCCATTGCAATTATCTGAGGGGAAAAAAAAACCAGAAAGAAAAACACAGTCATCATCAAACCTGAGCTGTTAAAACTCTCGTTGCATACGGACCCATTCAGCTGACGGGCCTCACAGGACAAAAAAAGGCTGGTGGATAGTTAAACACTGCGGTTCAGAGTGCAGCTCTTCCCGTCAGAGCTGCAGTTTTAAAACCGAGAGTGTGAGGAAAAATAACTGGTCTGCTGCTGCTGCTGCTTCACTTATCCAGCGCTGAGACGCCTCAAACAGTCTATTAACCCACGCTGTGACCCCTGAGAGCTGCACGGGAAACGCAGAGGCTCCTTCTGTGTCCATGTGTGTGTGTGTGTGTGTGTGTGTGTGTGTGTGTGTGTGTGTGTGTGTGTGTGTGTGTGTGTGTGTGTTCTTTTTAATCCCACATTGTGAGATTACATCACGTCCAACAGGCAGCAGCAGATTAAGAAGTCCAGCGATCTAAAAGCGGTCGGTCTCATCTCGGCTGCCGGAGGAGCAGCGAGTCCAACATCCTCTCGGCGGTTCCGATCCGCTTCGAGTGCGGAGCCGCATTGAGACCTGAGAGTCTGAGAGCCAAAATGAAAAGTGGCACCAGCCTGATTATCCCCTCGTTCCCCTCCATCAGCGAGCACTTCACTCCCTCGGAGGCCCCTTTTGTTTGTTTTTTCAGGGATGTTGCACCACGGATTTCGGAGCACATCTGGAGGCGCGACGGGGCCGCCGCATCCGGCCGTCCCGCCGAATTCTGACTGACCTGATTTGACTGCTCTCAGATCGCCTGCCAACAGATTTTTTTTTCTAATCCTGATTTCAAGTGTGACTAAAGTGGATGAAGCCGTGTTTTTTTTGTCCAAGACTTCAAATTACGGCTCGAGCTGCTGTGTAGTTGCAGATGTTCATCGGGAGGAGGGGGAGGGGGGGAGCTTTCGTGGCATCTTAACGCACCAACGCGAGAGCTCTGTTTTTTATTTTTTTTATTACATAAGCACGGCTCTTCTAATCTATCAGCAGGTGAAACCAGCGACGTCCTCCACACGCACACAAGCAGACCGACGATGTTCTGACTCTCCAACTGGCAGGTGATGTGAGTCGTGTGCGTGTGTGTGTGTGTGTGTGTGTGTGTGTGTGTGTGTGTGTGTGTGTGTGTGTGTGTGTGTGCGCGCGCGCGCGCGCGCAGTTCAGGGAAAGTTTCTCCCGTCTTTTCGGCCTCCTCTGTGCTGTTGTTTACAGATTTGGGTCGGGAGCCGAACGCCTGGCTGTCAGTCAGGACGACTTATGGATGGAGGATGATTTGTCTGCAAAGCTGCTCCTTTGGCCTGCGGGATAACCGAAAATCCTCTGAAGCTGACTCACAATCTTCATGCAACGGCTCAAGGGGGCTTGAATTTGTTTTTTTCAGAGCCAAATGTACTCAAGACTCGCAATCGGAGTGCGTCGGTGAAACACGTGCACACGCGCGCAGAAGGAACACTTAATCTCTGCTGAAATCAAAAAGGAGCATCAGCGGGGCCGCAGACGGGTAGATGTGTTTCTGTCGAGACCCGCGGGAGGCAGAGACATGTGGTGTTGACACCGCGGGGCGGAGGGGTGAGCGCCGAGTGAGCCTGCGAGGGAAACGCAGGATGAGAGGAAGGTGCCCGGCGGAGGGGTTGGAGCCAAACCGACCCGAAGAAGTTCAAAATGTTCGGATCGAATGAAAAGACCAGAATCAACCATCATTAACACGCTGCGACCTCAAAACTCGTAACACGTCTTTCATAGGAGTTTCCTACTACAGCAGGGAACCGGAGTTACGGGTAAAAGTTACATAAAGGACGGTTAGTGGTTTTGTGCTTCGATGTTGTGTTCAGACATCCGTCGGTGTGGAGCTTTAAATTCGTTATTCCAAAAACAAACTAATGGGAATAAAAATATTTTTGTGCTGTGCAGTATAATTACTGTCACAGGAAGTGATTACATATTTATTTGTTTATCAGGTAGTGCTTCAAAAAAAAAAAAAAAGAATCAAATTTTTCTTTTTCGACATGCAATTTTTTTGGATTCCTGCAATTTTACACAAAAAAAACCCTCACTTAAAACTACAAATTACATCGACATTGTTTTAGAAAATCTGCTGCAAAAATCAAACATTTCTGATCGCAACGATCACAAAAAAAAAGTCTGTGCAATCCTGGAGGGAGTGACTGGTGCGGCGGTTGTAACCGCAGAGCCTCCTTGTTTGAGGTAAAGTTCAGTATCAGGGCGCGTTTGATTGTTTCATTTCGCTCCGAGAGGTTTCTCACTGAGGGTAAAAAAAAAAAAAAATGAGTCTGACGTGCTTCGGTGTCAGTCGCTCTCTTCAATCCCACAGTTCCTCAGAAGAAGTGATAAACGTACCATCGACCTTTCAAGAGCGACAAAACTCAAGTTTACATTAGCAGTTATTTTCATACAGTCATAATTACTGTGATTCCTGTGGATAAATATGGAAGCGACCGCCGTGATATTGCTTTTCCTTTTTCCCGTGCAGAAGTCCACATGATACGCAGGTGTACTCTGCGTTCCCACTCTTTATACTGTATATATTCACATTTAAAATATGCAAGCATATGTAACAGTATATTTCTGTGACACAAGTTTCAGTTCAGTCTTGCAGATACTGGCAAGTTGCAGACTCTCGTGAGACATCTTATCTCCAAAGTAAAACCTCAATGCTTTTATCTTCCTTCAGGAAATCAGTCTTCCAATCGCAGAAAAATAACGTTAATTCAAGCAATCGCTGTCCTATTTGAGCTTGCAAGTTATTTGCCAAATATTTCTCAGAAACATCGTCAACAGAAGCTCTGCTGAAAGTATTTAAAACAAAACTGACAAAAATAAGTGTTCATTTTCAATCAGCGAGGCTCCGCCCCCTCCTCCTCTCACCATCAAAACAAACTGCTGCTAGCTCTCCCCAACAACAGGAAGTGACGGGGTTTGTGGGAAACGTGATCTCATGATGGAACGAGGAGCATGTTAAATGAGTTTTCTCCACTTCCAGCTGGAAGAAACATGAACTTTGTTTTGGTGTTGAACGAATGTGATTTAAAAAGCGTGTAAAACTCTTATTCTGACAGCAGATGTATTCTTTGTTTCTATATTACATTTCCAGACCGTCTGTTCTGGAAAATACGTCACTTTTAGACTCTTTTTTATCACTCTTGAGCCCCGTGATGGTTCTCTAAATTCAACACAGGAAGGAAAACACATTACAGGTCAAATATTTCTGGGATGTGCAGCAGGATTATTATATAATAAAGTAACTACCTAACCTAACCATTATTATCACAGGAATTCAGCACAGGTTATATTTTAGCAGGTAGATGTTAAAATAAATAAATACATTTTCTTTTTCTTAACTTCACAACAATTTCTTAATCACAACAATTTCCCTTAAAACATCGTAATTCTTTTCAAATCTGCCGCAAAATCAAACATTTTTGATCGCAATAATAAAAACAAAACTCTGTAAAATCCTGGAGGGACCGATCAGTAAAACTATGATCAATAATCAAAACTTCTGAGTGACTTTTGCTAAAAAGAAAAAGAAAAAGCAGAAAATTGTGGACATGATTGAATTCTTTGCAATTTTTTAAAATGCCTTCAATTTTACTACGAAAAACTCCACAAATTACATTGTAGTTGAAAAAAAAAATCCACCATAAAAGAAATATTTGTGATCACTACAACAATAATAATAAAAACAAAAACCGAAAAAACAAATTTATGAAAAAAATAAAAGACAGTTTAATTTCCTTTTTTGTTTCTCTGCTGTTATAAAAATGAACCAAACAATGAACCACATTACTCCCCTGATGTTTACAGCACTAGAAGTGAGTGTGAGTGTGAGTGTGTGTGTGTGTGTGTGTGTGTGTGTGTGTGTGTGTGTGTGTGTGTGTGTGTGTGTGTGTGTGTGTGTGTGTCCTTCATTACTTATCATAATGACAACACCGCAGCTCTCTGGCTCAGAGGAATAAATTTAACGCAGCTCGGCTGCAGACAATTCTTAATAACAGGATCAACACTTTGTTGGTTTTTGTCTTTTCACGGCGTTCGCTGGTGATAAAGAAACATAGAATAACGCCAGCCTCATCCTCCTCGTTGCGTTTTATCTCACAGCGTTTCATCATTTTTAAAAATAAACCACCTGCTGCTCTTCTCGAACCCAAAGCATGACTGGGCGAGACTCGGCTCTGCTGTCGTTTGGTATTTAATCGATATCTGCGAGGTGAAAACGTGATTGACGGAAGAAAGAGAGAGAGATCCTCCTGAAGGACGTCAGTGTTTGGCTGCAGGTTTCACTTCCACTCGTCTTCATCAGCGTTGGATTCACTGTTTGATGCCGGCCCCCAGCCCCCTCCGATTTGTAAAATAACTGCTGCTCCACAGAGGAATCCCACTCGTGTGTCAACAAAGATGCTCTGCGCAGCTCACGCCTGCTGGATATTTTAAACTGCAGAGGCGTCGTCGGCGTCTTCAGGTGCTCAACGCATCCACCGGACAAACAAACACGGCTCTGCAGACGAGGAGGGAGCCCGAGTTCTCCTCCTCGGATATCGAGTCTCAGGAAACGTACAAACAGTCGAATACGATAAAAGGCCGAGGGGATTTTCTAAAAATAGAAGATGTAATGTGGAGAGGCAAAGGGCAGAGCGGAGCCGGCTCCTCCGGTACAACCTGATCCTCTGCAGCGAGCGCTTAAAGGCACCGCCGGCCAATCAGACGCAGAGCGGGCTGCAGATTAAAGGGACACTCTGGACGTTTCCTTAAAGGCTGACACACAAAACCGGATCAGTCATGTCCACCATTCACGGAGTTTTCTTTTGCTGCATAGCTTTTCAGTAAAGGTTAATCAGAAGTTTTGATTATTGATCAAATGATTGAGTTTTTTTTGTGATTGTCGAGATCAAAAATGTTAAGATTTTGCGCCGCGTTTAAAGAAGTAAAAATAAATCGATGTAATTTATGACGTTTTGAGTTGAGTTTTTTCGCGTTCAAATTGCAGGAATTAGCAAAAATTGAAAGTCAAGGAAACAAATTTAAACTTTTTTAAACAACTTCCTGAAAACGAGATAATCTGTGCAGATTTCCTGTGATAATAATCCTGTTGAAATGATTTGGCCCCGTGATGTATTTTCCTTCCTGTGTTGAATTTAGAAAACCATCACGGGGCTCAACGTGATAAAAACCAGCCTAGAAGCTGCGTATATTTCCAGAACAGACCGTCTGTGACTGTGATATAGAAACAAAGAATACATCTGCTGTCAGAATAAGAGCTTTACGTGCTTTCTAAATCACATTCATTCAACACTAAAACAAAGTTCAGTCTCTTCCAGCTGGAAGTGGAGAAAACTCATTTAACATACAGTAATATGTCATCGCCTTTAATTTGATTTAATTCGATAATTTTATTGTGAAGACCACACTTCCCACGAACCCCGTCACTTCCTGTTTGTCCTCTTGTTCGGAGTTTTATTTGGTGATGAAAACAGGAGCAGAGCCTTTCCGACTGTAAATGAGGAGTTCATTTTGTCAGTAAAGAGAGTTTTGTCTGAAAAGATTCCCTTTATGTCGTTCAGACTTTCAGCACGGATTCAGCACGACGACCTTTTTTTTTGCCCAAAAATTGCAGGAATTTAAAACAAAATTGCAAGCTCCCGCAAATGTTGCTTGAATTTGCTTTAACTATTGCGATACTAAAAATAAATGCTGCACACCCGCAGGCAGATGTTTGCTTTTAGTTTAAAATATCTGTATACGGTTTAAATAATTTTGTGGAACTATTTCTTTCTTTAACGGCAAAACTTCTCGTTATTTTTTAATCATAGTGAAGTAAAGAGAATTGACATTCCTCATGCCGTACCTGTTCTGGACCCGTGAGAGCGCTCGCTGTCCTTTAATTTATATATATTATGCGTTTCAGTGGAGGAGAGGTCGCGCAGACTGTTTGCTGTATGTGACTCAACAACGGCTGCAAACAGATGATCAATATTTTACCATAATCAGATTCATTAATCAGCCTGGTTGTTCAGAAATCCAACAAGTCAACCAGCTGCCAGATGGAGAATAAATAAAAAGGATAAAAAAAAAAAAAAAAAAAAGTGGCATCAAACTGCCATTTAACAAAATCTGAAAATAAAAAAATTAGGATACTCAAAAATGTCAGAACGTGACGAGTCGGCAGCGCCTGTGTTTAAAAACGGCTCCGAAGAGTTTTAATTCACACGAGACAGAGTGTTTTTTTATTTTCCACTCGATAAATGTGTTAAGTGATTTATCAAAGGTGGACATCTCAAAGTGAATACTGTATTTTGATTCATTCTGTCACAGAACAAAGGGCGCTTGCCGCGGGGAGATTTTCAAAAGCGCAGTCAGTCAGTCGGCAGCAGCTCCAGCCGTCACTCCGCCGGTTCTGACGGACGCGACGGCAACCGGCTGCTCCGCTGCTCTCAGTGCGACACTTCTCCAAACGCGTCCTTTTTTTTTTTTTTTTAATCGCAGCGCTGCGTTTAAGCTGTCAGAGCTGGTGCCTCTGCTGTCAGCGCTTCAAAAAAAAAGCCCCGCCTCCACCCAGCGTGCACCCGCGGGTCGGCTCAGAGTCGACAGGAAGCGAGCGTCGTCGCTCCGGGTTCTGTCTCCACGGAGACGACGGACGAGATCAGAGCCGAACGCGCCGTAGAGTTACGCGGTGATCCGCTTCGCGAGAGGCGACCGGCGGGGAACGGTTCGGTTTATTCTGTCGGAACGGGCTGTCAAAATAAACAAATAAACAAACAAACAAACAGACAAACAAACAATAGACATTCTTAGACAGCTACATACAATTGGCTCCGGAGTCTCCGTGCTTCAGCGCACTCGACGTAAAATACAGCGACGGAGACGATGTCAAAAGGAAAAGTCGACTAAATTAAAGCCGAGCACTTGATATACAAAAGTTCAGAGTGTTCCTGAACGCAGCACAGCGATGCACAAAATCTTCAACACGCCCACTTACAGCCGTGTGTTTCTGAGCCCACGCAGTGATTTCCATCACGGAATCGTGGGTGTTTTCAAAGTGGTGCCACCTGAGGGCCCAAAGATCACCGACAACATGAGATTTTTGGAGTCAAACTCTGTAAATCGTCAACAGAGACCCTTGAAACGCTTCAGAAAGTCGACGGCGATGAAGCGACGAGCCGGGCGACGCGTTCTGAGTGACGTTCAACGTTTCAAGAAGGGGAGGAGCTTCACCGTCCGAGACCGAAGAAGAAGGCGCGTCAGCTCAAGAGACACCAGGTGTTGTTTTTTTTTTTTTTTTTTGTGTCACCGTGAATTCGTCCCTGAGAGTCAGACTGTCAACACAGAGTTCCACTGGGACCTCCTGAGGCGTCTGAGGGGTGTTAGGATTGTTAGCTGTTTGGTAACTTGGGTTTAGCTGATTTTTAGCTACATTAGCTGTTTGCTATCTATTGGTATCTATTTTGTTTAAGCTGTTTTTTAGTGAAATTAACAGGGTTTTTAAAAAAAAATAATTTGTTATCTGGATTTTAGCTGGTTACAAACTTGAGTTGAGCTGTTTTATAGCAAAAAATTAGTTGTTTGTTAGCTTCGTTAGCTGATTAACAGACTGTCAACACCGAGTTGCACCGAGTTGAACCTTCTGAGGGCCGCGAACCACCTGAACTGCAGCGCCACGGCAAAAGTCTTCTCCAACACGACAACACGGGGGGTGGGGTTTTTTTCAGGTGAAAGTCGTGCCCGGTGTGCGTCAGCGAGAGCTTTCTGATCGCAACCTTGAAGTTTGAATTATTTCAAACAGTATCTGCTGAAGCACAAAAACGTCCAAGATAAAGACTTCCTGAGGCGATAATAAAAAACCTCACATGGAGCAGCGGCCAATCGGGAAATGAAGGAGGGAGCAGAAGTCAAGTCAACCCAGACCGCAGAGTCAATACCATCAAAGGTACGGTGACGGTATCTGTTGCCGGCGCGGGCCTCAGACCTCAGCGCGCCGTCGATGAAGCTTCATACGATACCTCAGTGGCTCCGTGACCTCTGCTCGGCGATCGCCCGAGATATCGGTTGACAATTAAGCTCCAAACGTTGGCTGAATTCGAGGAAGCGCGCGTCGATGCGAATGATTGAGAAACACAGAGCGGTTTACTGCGGCACTTCATTTCTCTGAACAGGGACCTCTGAGCATTAACAGGACGTATCGACGCCTCCGCTGATTACACGCATCTCATTAATTATTCAGCCTTCAGTCAGGAACGCAGCGAAACGGGAAACCTGATCATTTCATGTCGGATTATTGGGTTTCTGGGGGCGTTTTTTTTTTTTTTTTTTTTTTTTTTTTTTTTTTACGCGTACAGCTTGGTCGAGACGAGGCGATAACACATAAATATGTTGTTGACAAAGGGTCACTACAAAGAAGGTGGCCACCACAAGGGGCTAATGTCAGGAGCATCGACGCTTTATTCAGTAATGAGGCGATAACAGGAGGGAAACAGTTCAGCAGCAAGGTCGTAATAATATCTGGCAGGAGGCTAATTCATTCACTGAGTTTGTACTGAGATTAGATTGTAATTCATTGTAATGATAATAATGGATTAAGTGGTTTGACGTTGGTAATAGATTTTGCTTCATATGCGAGCGTGTAAATAAAATGAAAATCCCACAGCCCTTCAGCCCGACGTGACTAAATAGTTAAAGAAATATGATCAGAAGTAGTGAATTTAGCTTATGACACCATAATGACATGATGACAGAAAGGTGGGTAGTTTTTAAATAGGAGTCTATTGTTGTTGTTGTTTTTTGATCAAGCCCCTATTGGCCTTTGGTGGTAGTGCACTTTAAGGCACTTCTTCCTTTAAAGCACTTCCCTTTGCAGACTTGGACACAACGAATATTTTCACACCCGATCTGTGCTTTGGTTTATTTTCAGATGGACCTCTAGAAAACTAATAAGAAGGAGTGACTTTAGCTCACAACACCGAGATAACTGCTGGAGACATTTTATTGACTTTGTATTTGATGAGAGGAGTTGAATGGGAGTCTACAGAGCCGACCTCTAGCGGCACTCGGTGGTAATGCAGCTTAAGACATTTCCGCATCGGAACCATTTTTCAGAGCTGGAAGCTACGAACACTTTTATATCCAGTCTGTGGTTACAACAAACATCCAAACAGAGAAGAAGCAGGTAAAAACGTCGTATGAACGCTCTTTAATTGGGAAACATGACGATGAGATACAACATAATGTATTTTCTCCATTGAACAGGCCGAGCGTCTGGCTGGGAGCTCAGCTGCTCTGCTGGTTGCAGCTGTTGGTTGTGGTTAAAGCTCAAACTGCAGCTTTAGAGAAGATAAATTTGTTGGTACCAAGAGGAAAAAAAATAAATAAAAAAAGGCTTCAATCCTTCCCTGAAGTGATTAAATTAAAAGTAATTTTCTCCTGCATACCTGCAGCATGAAGCAAAGAAAGTGTGATAAATAGCTCAATTATTGCTGCTTCTATAAAGATTAAAATGGCATCGACAGATTTGTTGGTATCCCCAGAAAAAAACTTAAGAAGTAATTGTATTCTGGTGATATTTCAAACTGTTTTCTTCAATTAGAATCACACGTCTTCAGTCTTATAATCACATATTTAGCCTGTTTGAATAAAGTGCTCGCTACAGCACGTTAAAGGCTGTAAGAGCATCATCTCCAAGCAGCTCCATGTTCCTGTGACTATAGCTGCACATATCAGGGACCAGTTGAAGGTCCGTGGGACTGGAGTCAGACGGAACAGAAGGTTGGTGCTGATGGTCCACAAAAACCCAAGGAGAACTCCAAGGTCTCCTTTACATGAGCGTCTGACTGCAGCATGAGTCACTTTGTGAGAGCAGAGATCTCCACAGAAACCTTTATAAAAACAACTGGAATTTGCTAAAATGCATATTGACGAGCCACAATGCTTCTGGGAGAACTTCCTCCGGAGCTTTTTGGTCCCATCAGCTCTGATCTCCAAGAACAGAACATCACACATAAACACGGAGGAGGTTCGGTTCTATTTCCGGCTGCTCTGCTGTGCCTGAATGAAATCTGAAGGCTATCAAGGAACTCTGCAGCCAAACGAGCTGCCCGCTGTTACAGAGCTCTGTCTCAGTCACAGGTCACAGGTCACCCAACAGGATCAGGAGCCAAAACACACAGCTGAAATTGGACTGTTCTGAAGTCACCTTCTGTGAGTACTGATCTGAAACCTATCAAACGTCTGGAGGAGGCAGTTTCACAAAGAGACACACAGGTCATCTGTCTACACTGATTTGAGGTTGTAAAACTAAATATTCAATTAAGGGTTCATAAATTTTGTCATTTAAAATATTCTCTCAAATCAAAAAGATCAAAAGTCTGATTTAAATTAAATATGAAACGGACATCGATGGCGGCTGGTTACTTTTGTCAAATTATTTTGGAGAAAAATGTTCTTTTGTTTTTGTTTTTCTCATAAGAATGGGACCAACACATTCACCCACACCTGAACGATCATGTGACTCCTTTACGGCTCTTATCAAGGCGAGCAGAGACAACGTTGTTTATTCAGCCCGAGTTTGCGCTTCAGATATTAAACGTGTGTTATTGATACACTGCAGGAGTACAGAAACATTAATCCGACACATCCGTGTCAATCCACTGCACACACAGTCGCCCTGCATGTGCTGCTGCAGCCCTGACACACACACACACACGCGCACGCGCACACGCACGCACACACACACACACACACACACACACACACACACACACACACACACACACACACACACACGCACACACACACACACACACACACACACACACACTCACTCAAGAGCTGAAATAAGGATCGAAGCACAGCTGTGGCAACATATATAATCACAGCAATACTCGCTCACAATCAGCGAGCGCAGCGGGTGCCTTACAGCCTAATAACACAACGTAAAGAGCTCCATTAGGTAGCAGCATCACCAGTTATCTGTGGTGCCGAAGTGATGCCGGCAACACACGCTGGGCTGCAAAGCACACATAACAGTGTATCATGATACGGCTCGGCGGAGACGCCGCAACAACACCGCGACGGAAGGGCCCCCCCCCTCCCCTCCCCTCCCACCAAAAAAAATAAAACAAATAAATACAAGCAGCAGATCACAAGTTCTCATCTGTTTTTTGTTTTTTTTTGTTGTTGTTTTTTCTCTGTTCCCGGTGAATTCATGGCGATCAATATCAAATCATGTTGTGAGAACATGCATTAGGTAATCACACGATGTCATTACATTACAATAATAAAGTGTGCTATACAGAGTGTGAAATCCGCCGCGTGCGAGCGAGCCGGGATTTCTTTCTTCTTTTTTTTTTTCCATTTTAATTTAACACCCAATTTGTTCATTCTCGGCGTTCAAAACAGCCTTTTATTTATTTTTTCTTTGTCTCATTTTTCATCAGCGTTCCCGCTGATGCCGTTATTGGCACAGTCGATATAAAGTGGGCGTTGATAATCCTTTCAAACCCTTCTGCCAGTAACACGGAAAATAAATAGAGGGTGAAACTTGCAGGCTCTACAGCTATTGGAAGCATATTCATTGCATTCTATAGATTGGGAATCGGTGCCGAATCGGTGCGTGAGCGATGCGGCTGCAAGCGGACGGGCCTCCACTGGCGCCGCATTCATCACGATGGATTTTTTTTCAGTTCCTGAGAGACAAGAGGCAGAAATTATTCCTCCAAATAGTTGGATATCATGTGTCTTTTCGATCTTCTTCTGATTAAAATCAAAGCAGCATGTTGTTCCGCACACTCACAGGACAATAAAAGCTTCCTGGAGACTGAAAACTGACCGGCCTTTATCCACGCGGGGAGGCAATTTAATGATGGAGATTAGTTTTCCATGAAATATCTGTCACTAAAACCTCTCTGGAGGAAGTAAACCTTTGAAAAACAGTATTAGAATTCAAGGAATAATACAATATGTATAAAAATACATCTCCCTGGTTGTTTTACTGAAAAATAATGACATAACCAGTTTGACAAAGTGGATTTCGCAACGCTGCACTTTAGCGCAAAAAATTCAAAGGCAGGAAAATGGGCGGGGCCTGTACTGGCAGATGCAGCTGTACTGAAGTGACGTGTGGATGTACAGCATTTTAACGTGTGATGTACGGTTCGGGAGTTATTCAACAAAACGCGTTGACCTTTATTATAGCGCCCCCTAATGGCCGACGTGTCAAATCTTTTCAGAAAATAATTTTCTTGGCTCACTGTCTTCCAGGGAAATTTCACCTTTGCAAGGCCTATGGTTTAATAATAATAATAATAATAATAATAATCCAAGCAAAAACAATAAAGTAACGCTACCGTTGGTGCTCTGACCCATAATTATAATAAATGCAATTACGTGATATGTGCTGTGATAACACACTGACAGCAATGAGGCTTTTTTCCCGACTAACATTTCATGTAATCAAATAATCAATGGCAACCCTGAAACAACAGTGTGAACACATCAGCATCCCTCTGAATTACTTCAGTCCAACGCTGACGGCTTCGACCGAGATAAAAAACAAAAACAAAAACAAAAAGAAGTTCTGAAACAAGCTCACTTTATCTAAATAAAACCAGTCAGCCGCAGCTTCTGCTTTGAAAATCAGCTCATTCAGATGGAGATTGATTTTTTTGTGGAAATGTACGACAGGCCCCGCAGAGCCTCAGAAAACACACGCCAAGCCACAAAACACCTTCGCTGATGTGACAACACGTTTAGAAAATAACACAAATATATCTACCAAGAACAAAAGTAAAAACGGAACAACAGCACAGGCGACAACAGAAGCGTTTCCAGGGGGGGCACTAAAAGGTGACGGACGCGCTCGTTGTTGTGCAGTCAGATATGAATCATGAGCATAATAATAAAGCAAACAGAGGACTTCTAAGTTCACTCGTTTTCCCACCGCATTGATGGAGTAACTTCACAAATCACCATGGCAAAAAGAGCACCCCGGCCGTGTCCATCATTTCTAAGAGGGCTCCTGGAAACAGTCGCCCTGCCAATCACAAATTTACATAAAAATATTCGTAGTCTGAAGGTCTGAAAAGTGAAGCCGGTGCAGAAGAGGGTTTAAAAGTGCAACACCACTGTGCGCCACTAGGGGCTGGCTCCACCAGACTCCCACTGAAAAGGCATCAAGTTCTCTCCTGAAATGCAAAAGTCAGTAAATGTTTTCCACGAGTCATCGTGGTGTCGTGAGATAAACTTCCTTCTGATCAGTGTTTCCTTCTGGAAATAATTCATCATTCATTCGATATCAGGACTCAAACTCGGATATGTTTGGGGGACGGGGCTGGTTTGACTGACAGGCCTGGGGTGCAGCCGGGTTTCAGCTATAGGTGGGCGGGGCCTAGTGTCCTGGCTCCTCCCCAGCTCGTCCAAATATGGTCACTTCTGGGTCGATTTGCTTTTCTGCGGCTCATTTCCGTATTTGATTGAGTAAAACGATACAATTCTCCACCTGTGTTGTTTACTTGTTTACTCCGGCTGCGGTGCATTAAGTTCTGTTTTAAACTCGTTTATTTCTCCGACAACAACGACCTCAGACTATTTATTAGTCATTTCTTAAAGTGGCCGCGCCCTATCGGGTATTTCACGTGAATACTGACATCCCCCGCCTCGATAGTCCTCCGCTGGCTTTCACGCAGTAAAAGGAGAAAGCAGCATAGGCGCAGAAGAAATATGACAAAAAAAATAAATAGTTTGTTAATACATTTCTTGACGTGGTTCTAAATGGTTTAATTTCAGAGCAAATGGGCTTCTTGGTTAAAAGAGCGTAAATATAAAATCACCCATTAATCACATCTGATTCCCAACCACACTTCTTTCTTTTGTTGTTTTTAATGGTTCTGATGAGGATCAGAGTTTTCTAATTAACTGCACGAGATAAAGCCGAGGATAATAAAGCGGCACATTCCGCACGTCACAACGCGAGACAGCCGGGCTGCGAGCTGAGGATGACGACGCAACCCTTCCTGGTGCCGGATCTCTACATCTACCCGCCGCTCTAACCGGCGCGCGACGGCGTGTGAAGCTGCTCCGCGTCTGCACGGCGGCCCTCCGGGCTGGGTTTAAAAAAAAAAAAAAAAAAAAAAAAAGCTTTTATTTCCCCGGTCTCTGAGAATCAACTGTACGGTTTAAACATGAGGAAAAGTACCTGCGCTGTCACACGGCGCCGCTCTGTCTCATTTGGCGTTTGATAAATTCATCAGGCGGCCGCAGGTGTTCCCCGAGTGCACGCTTCACATTCATTAGCGAGCGGATCTGCAGCGGCGGCGTTTCCGCCGCGTCTTTCGTGAAGCAGGCGGGCGCTTCCACGCGGCATAAGTAATTAGATGTGAAGTATCCCGCTCCACGAGCCGACGGCAGGCCTGACTCTTAGGAGTCGGCCCCCCTGGAAAACTGATTCCGCCCCAGTAAAATATGGACGTCCGCTTGCCGTGAGAGGAGCGTCACTCCCCCGGACAGACCGGACTCGCCACCGAAGCGGACCAAAACAAAGCGCCGCCCCGTATTAACGGCGTCAGCACCGATTGTGGCAAATTAATGCGACGAGAGCGGCGGAGAAAACTAGAAACCAGCCAATGACGCCAAACGGGATGTGACATCTCCGCGTTGGCAGATATGCAACCAGGCTGATGTTCAAAACCCGGCTGGGAAACGATCAGTCAAGCAAGAAAATCAATTAATCCTGAGCTGCTCTGATGATCAATTAACCGCGTTTACACAAGATTTCCAGTCAAACAAAAGGCGTCTTCTCCGCCTGTGTTGCTTTTTCCTCTCGTACGTTACGTTGGAAGTGGCCTCTTACAACAGCCTGTTGGGCAGCGGGACCGCGGCGATGCTGTGGAGCTTTCTGGAGCTCGGGCGGAAAACAACTCTCCATCTTCACTGAATCTCGGATCAGCTCCGGGCACGAGTGTGATAATCAACACTCTTATCGGTCTGGTTCTTGATCCAACTGTTTTTTTTTTTTCTTGGAATATTTATACTTCGAATATGGCAAAAATATTGTTTTTCCGAGCGGCAGAAATGTCCACAATAGAAAACGACGATAAACCCAATAATAAAACTGCTGCACGGAGCGTTGGTCGCCCTCCTGTCGACGTTTGTTCCTGCTCGATGTGTTCAAACTGCACCGAATTGGGCGGAGCGCAGACGTAGCTCGCACGCCGACACGCCCACCGAAGTGTGGAGCGGATGGGACGGACGGTTGTGGAGATACGCAACGTGCAAACAAACAAACAAACATGCAGACCAAAAGGTTTTCAAATCAAATCAAATAACGTCAAATGTATCTTTTTCCGACTGTCGGTTGGACAAACAGTAATTGTCAGACAGAACATTTTATGTTTACTGAAAATAAATTGGAATAATAATCAACAGAATAATCAATAAGGGAAATAATCATTAGCTGCTGCCCCTAAAATACTCATATAAATAAATGGCTGTAATCTGTTTCTCATTATATAGTCATTGAAAAAGTAATTACTGTACATTACTAATTACACAACAGCTGAAGCATTTTAGCTGTGTTACTTATTAAATCGTTCCCTGTTGACTCCCCCCCCCCCCACACCCCCACCCCCTACAAACAGCAGGAACAGCGAAACGTTGTGCTTTTAACAAGCGGCGAGCACTAAAGTCACCGCTCGGACGCACTGACCCTCAGCAGCCATCCCCCCCCGACTGCGTGGAAGCCCCCCCCCCCCTCCACATACACACAAAAAACACCGAGCTCAGCTAGGCTAAGCTAATTACCAGACCGAGAGTGAATGACAGACAGTAGTGATCCGAGCCCTCCCAGCCAGCTGCCGGGCAAGACAGCAGAGCACACAGGAGAACGTATTTCCTCGGTGCGGCTGCAGCGATGCACACGGCCTTTATTTGTAAAAACAATAATAACAAATAAACGTGCTAATGTAGAACTGAGCATCCAGAAAATACGTCTGCAGAGCGGTCAACAGCACCGTGAAGTCATTAAAGGGCCTCGGAGGCGACGGCGGCAGCAGAAGCAGAAGCAGAAGCAGAAGCAGAAGCGGGGGGGAATTGTGCAGAGAGCTCAATACGTTTTAAAGAAAGCACTCAGCCACTGCATGATCAGTTTTCTCTCTTCCTATTACTGACACCGCTGCTGCAGAGCAGCCCTGTGGTCCGCCGTTGTCAAGACAAATTTCCACCGCGCTCAATAAAGATGTGCAGCAACATAATTGATAAAAGGAAAGTGTTATTTCGTGCGTGTGTGTGTGTGTGTGTGTGTGTGTGTGTGTGTGTGTGTGTGTGTGTGTGTGTGTGTGTGTGTGTGTGTGTGTGTGTGCGTGAACGTCATTGAGAAGGCCTCATTCTCGTCCTGCGTCGATTAACACCTGCTGGAAACCCGTCCGAGGCCAGGCTGACGTGTCCGGTGACACAGCAGGAGCTGCCTCACCCCCCCCCCCCCTTTTTGTTTCTCAGCGGTAAAATACAGGAGCAGATCTTTTGACCTCCGCCAGCGCCTCACCATTTCATCGCCGACGCGACGTGTCAAGCCCGATCACACATCCGGGAGGCACATGACTGTCATAAATGACTAATGCAGCTGTCAGCTGGGCTCACACTCACCTTAACACACACACACACACACACACACACACACACACACACACACACACACACACACACACACACACACACACACACACACACACGCAGATCACATGGTGTCAGGCCTCTGGTGCCTTCATTCAACTGCTGGGAACCACTTCCACATTTTTTAGCATGACAGAGGCCAGCGGAGGTTAAACACTCTCGACACACACACACACACACACACACACACACACACACACACACACACACACACACACACACACACGGTGAAATAAACATGAAACGGATTCAACTCGCGTTAAAAATAAAAGCTACAAACACAAACGGCGTGCAGCTGATTGGGGTCGATAAAATCCAAGAGTGATGGTCAAATTATTATTATTTTTTTAATTAAAATCTGACACATAGGAGCATAAATGTGTAAATATACCTCCTTGACCTCCTGGACCTATTGAGTGGGGCAGGAGGACCTACAGACGTCCTGATGAAACTCATTCTAACGATCTGACAACATTCAAACAGCTCGCGGCCTGTCGGCTTCGTGGAATAATCAGTTTCCTTCTGCACCGCCTCACCTCATCATCCAAAAAAACAAACTCATCTCACGCTAGAAAACACACAACTTCCCGTGTGCCAACAGCGCTGTCCCGGGCCAGGTGAAGAACCGCCGGGTTCAAAGGTCAAACATCGGAACCTATCTGTATACACGCAGGTTGAACCGTCTCCTCTGTGATCTCCGGTTTGCATTATAATTGCTTCTTCCGTTTAGAGGAACACTCGACTGGTTTCCATGAGAGGTTCCCCCTCAGGAGGCCGAGCTGCTGTCACACCGAGAAAAACTGCCGGAGAGGATCTGATCGGACCTGAAGGACAGTCGCGTGCACACACACACACACACACACACACACACACACACACACACACACACACACTGCTCCATTTCAGGGAGGCGTTTCTATTATTCTGACCACCCACAGCAGCTACATCACTGGTGGCTACAGCAACACCTCAGCTGGGTGTGACAAACAATACATAGAAATAATTATCTTTATTTTCTTTATCTTTTGGTTTTTAAAGTACAAAATGGGTCTTTAGGTGTATTATTAACAACAACAACAACAACAACAACAACAACACAATGAAAGGAGACGAAAGAAAATCAAGTTTTGCTTTAAAAACGACATTAAAACTGATCTAATCTCCATATGCACTCCTGATGCATGGAACCCACAGATGAACCTGACAGTGTGTTCACCAGCAGCAGTTGAGGACAGTCAGCACTTCTCACACACACACACACACACACACACACACACACACACACACACACACACACACACACACACACACACACACACACACACACACCAGCCAAACATGTCCAAAAAACACCACCTGACGGCGCCGTGCTCCACCTGGACCCGCAGTCCTGGACCCGGACTGAGCTCGGTCCCGAACCCGGACAGAGCTCGGAACCGGAACCGGACCCGGACAGAGCTCGGTACCAGACCAGGTCCTTCAGGCTGCATGCACTACAAACGGACCTGTTTGCTTGACCTTCATCGCGCTCTGCTCCGCGTGAAAAAAAACAACAACAACAAAAGGCAACAACTTGTTCGTGATACTGACACGCAGCTGAGTTGCCTTAGACGGAATAGACCAGTCAGAACCGTCACGCGCCTCCCGGTCGGCCACAAGCACGGGAGCACAGACGAGGGGTACCGAGCGGGGCGTCAAACTCCGCCTGTCTGCCTTTCCGCCTCGGCTTCTTTTTTTTTTTTTTTTTTTTTGTTTCCTCTCCTGCCGACAGGTGAGCGCGCGGGGAGGTGAAATACTTACGGTGAGTGGCGGCGGCCGCTCCGCTGAACACGCTCAGAGAATAAAGGGTAACCATAGGCAGCAGAAAAACCATCTTCCCAGCCGTGGTGTGCAATTATCCGTGCGTCCGCGGAGAGGGAAACAGGCGCAGGGTCCTCCTCGCTCCTCCAGCTCGGAGGGATAGAAGGAGTGTGATGTGGAGGAGCAGACACTCCCTCCCTCTGAGGTACAGCCCGCCCCCCACTCTCCGTCTCTCTCTCTCTCTCTCTCTCCGTCTCTCCCTCCCTCTGCTCTGGGTTTGTGTTGGCAGAACCGGAGGAGTGAGATGGTGGCCAAATCAGAACAATAGCTGCTGGAGCTCAGTTCAGACATCATGAAATAAAAGTATGAAATAGGAGGAACAGAGCGACGGCAGGTTGGAGCTGTGGGACTATTTTTCATCTCAGGAGCAGAAAATCTATCATTTTATGCCTAAAAATTCTAACTTTTATTTATAGGATAAATGTTGGATTGTGGGTAATGAGCCATGTGTGTGTTGGTGGCTGTTATTTTGTTTGTTTTAAATTTTCTGTCAGGAGTCATCTTTTATCCTCTGAAACAATGAAGCTCTACACAAAAATGTTAGATCGATAGGTAGATGGAGTTTCCCTCCGTGTCTGTCCAGACTCACAGAATATATGTATTGAGGACTTTCAAGGAATGTGTCCAATTAATCTGACTCTGATGGAACACAAACTCAGTTATGGAGCTAAATAACGGAGGTCAAACTCAGCCAAAGTTGTATTAAAAGCAGTCCAAAACCAAGACTGAAACCAGCTGAAACCAAGTCCAAAATCAGTCCGAAACCTGTTGAAAATCAAGTCCAAAACCACTTTAAATCTAGTCCAAGCCATCTCCAAAACCAAGACAAAAACTAGTCGTAACCGAGTCCCAAACAACGTTGAAGACCAAGTACAAATCCGAATCTGGAACCCAGTCCAAAAGGAGTCCAAAAACATTTAAAATTAGTCCAAAACCAGCCTACAAATAGACCCCCCTCCTTTGTCCAATAAATCGGATTCTGATGCAACACAAACATCTTCTGTTCCTCAGTTATGGAGCTGAATAATGGAGTCCAAAGTTTTCCCAGAACTGGGACCGAAAGCAGTCCAAAACCAACGCTGAAACCAGTATAAACCAAGTCCAAAACCAAGGCTGAAACCAGTATAAAACTAGTCCAAAATCAGCCCTAAATCTGTCTAAAATCAATTCCACCACTAATCCTGAAACACAGTCCAAGTTCTAAAACTAGAACCTCCTCCTCAAGGTTTGCTTCCCTCCTCCAACCAGTCAGTTTCCCTCCACGTCTGTCCAGACTCATATCATACGTGTAGTGATGACTGTAAGGGAATTTGTCCAATAAATCTGATTCAGATGGGACACACGGTTGTTGCTATGACAACAGATGATGCTTCACACACACACACACACACACACACACACACACACACACACACACACACACACACACACACACACACACACACACACACACACACACACACACACACACACACACACACACACACACAGGAGATCTGTACTATCAGCACAGTTTCGATCAGAGTCCCACATCCAGGATGTGATGGTCACAGTCATGGCATCATGTTCACAAGAATGGGAGGGACGTGAGGACACAGTGACCCCCATAATCTAATCAGTTCACCTGTGAGCCCAAGTGAATGTTTGTGCCAATTTTGAAGACATTGCTTCGAGGCGTTCTTGAGATGTTGCGTTCACGGTGATGATGGGGGGCTGTGAGGTAACCTGTGAACTTTGACCCCCAAAATCGAATCAGTTTATCAGAATTGTAAGAAATGTCATCAAGATTGTTGTGAAATATATTCACAGTGTCCTCTTTTGCTCCTCAGTTATGGTGCTGAGTAATAGACAGAAACATCAGGATGTCACAGTGAGGTTGACCTTTGACCTTTTGGACATTAAAAACGTCATCACTTCATCATTTTATCCTGTTTGACATTTGAGTGAAATTTCATCGTAATTAGTGATTGAATTCTGGAGTCATGGCGACGAATGGGGATTGTTCGGTCACGGTGACCTTCGACCCTGAGACCATCGACAGCTAATCCCTTCATCCCTAAATCCAAGTGAAGATTTGTCCCAAATTGAAAGTAACTCCCTCGATGTATCCCTGAGGTGCCGCGTTCACGAGAAAGAGACCACCGTACCGACGAGGGTCGTGGTCGTCGTCACGGAGACGTAAAAACATAAACAAGATTAAGTTTAAGAGTTAAACAGGAGGTCGGCGGCGGTGTGACGCCCAAACAGTGGACCAACAGAGATAATGAGAAATTATTTGGAGTTTCTGCTCATTAAAGCTTTGGTGTGCTGCCGGGCCGGTTCCTCCTCCGACTCGCCGTCGGCTTCAGGTTCCGTTAAGGTGAACCCCGGAAACGTGTTTCTGGTCTCGGAGTGGGAGTCGTTCTCGGCGTCGGAGTCCTGGTTTGCTCGCGTCTCCGTGCGGGCTGCAGCCGACGGATCATTGTGCTGTGCCTCTGCATGGTGTTGTTGGCAGGACTGACTCGGTCTGTTTGCTCGGGGTTGCCAGGTTTTATCTGTGACAAACCAATTCGTGGTCATTCAGTGTTTTTCTGGAATAACGTCTGATCGCTCACGCCGCCCAGTTGAACTGACGCTCTCTATTGTTCGTTCTCCACTAAACGGGCCCGAAGTTTACTTGGAGTCTGGGCGCTGATGCACTTTTCTCTGGCTGTAATTTGAGCTGAAAATGGAGGCTGAAACTCATGAGCAGCTGGTTCAGAGGAGTTCTCTCCATCGTGTCCTTCCTGGCAGCACCGAGATCTGTAATGGTGCCACATCCACTGTCGATCATGTTGACATCAATTACGGGGTTTTGGTTTGATTATGAAATATTTTTGTAGAATTTTTGATATCATCTTCTCCTTAAATATTTATAGGATGAACCGATGCAACCCAGTATCACAGCAAAGAACCACAAACTGTTTGTAAAAGTGTTCGTAGCTTCCAGGTCTGAAAAATGAGGCCGATGCAGAACTGTCTTTATCTGCAATACCACCGAGTGCCGCTCTTATTAGTTTTCTGGAGGTCCGTCTGAAAATAATCCCTCATTCATCAGAAAATAAGCTTCAGAAAGACCTGTTTTTTGGGGCGCGTCTGTTTGATTGACAGGCCTGTGGTGCAGTCAGATTACAGCTATCGGTGGGCGGGACGTAGTACCGTCGGGTTTCCAATCAGATCAGTCAGATCCACCGCTGGCTCCTCCCCCAGCTTGTCCAAATATGGTCACTTCCTGCTTCAAACCGCTCCGAACTAGCAAAGATGGTGACGGACAGAATCTGAACTGGAGGCTTCATAACGTTCACAAACCAACGGGTGACTTGACAGTTGACTTCTGCTTCACGCAAACAGACGTAGGTCACGTGACGGAGGTCATGTGATGAGGTACGAAGGATTTCGACATCCATGTAAGGAGACAGGAGGCGTGTCTTGGACTTTCTTTTGGAAAATATACATCAGAATTCAGGAGTTGACACCGTATTCTTTTTCCTGATCGTAACCAAAGTTTTGTTTAAACCCAACCATAAACACGTGGGTTTCCACATGGTTCTTTTTTTCCTGAAGCATTCTTACACTCGCGAGGCAGAGACGTTACGTTAGTTACATTAATTCGCTTCCCTCTAGTGGACGGGCGGTGCATTACATGCTTTGTTGTGGTAGCGGGCTGCAGCATTTAAAACCTAAGTTTGTATTTAAAATACATAAAACCCAACGACAAAACAAGAGGGGCCGAAGTAAACAAACAGCAATAAATAACTACATCCAAAGCAAACACTTATCGAACACTACAAGCCATCATGAACAAGCACAAACTATATCACAGTAAAAGCACCACAGAAGAAGAATCAATCATGCCTGACGGGTTTTTAAAACTGTTTTTAACGTGGTTTATTTTGGAGAATGTGCTTCTGGAGTGATACAGAAGGTTCGTCATACTGTCATAATAAGAAATGTTTTGCACACAAGTAGCAGAAATTCACTCTGTTTACCCTCTTAATGTAAATCAGAATTTTCTCTTTTGGCACCACTAATTACGGCACTGCCAAAAACCTGCATTCTGTTAAACAGCAGCTGCATTACTAAAGTACACAGCACAGTGTCAGGTGAAGCAAACACAACCTCAAAGACCGGTCCACAAAAAGAATATATGTAATCAGGGAAAATTTGATTTCTTCGATGGTGGGAGCCTAACAAGAGCAAATAAAATAAAATACTGAAAAACAACAACAGGTAGAGGAGGCAGATAGGGATGAAGCTGAGTTGAGTTTCATGTGTTGTTCAGCTGCTGTTCCCTCCGGCTCTGACACATATTGCTCCTTCACTTGTAGTGTCAGTTTATTCCCCGTACACATGTTGGATTTAGTTTTGGTCTGAGAGTGTGTTCAAGTTTTAGTATCTGCTATGGCACACAACTACTGCACCGTATTACATCGCACATAATAATGAAAGGGAAACAAAGCACTGCAGACACGTCCGGAGATGTAATTATGAGAGCTGAGATAAACAACCGTTAATGGTTAAAGAAGGAGCTATCTGTCTGCGGATGTTTTCAGCACCACTGTGGCGGACAGCTCCCTTCCCCTTTCACTCTGGAAATGAATGTTGTTGCTCCAAAATGCAGCGTCTTTTCAGCCCAGGATGTTTGTAGATTCATAAATAAACCAGGGCCAAAAAAAAAAAAAAAAACAGCACTCTGCCTGCATTCCACTTAAGAAACACTTCATTTTAATGATACAATTTCCCCTAAAGGAAGTGATAGGGTTCCTGGAATGGACTGCTTTTGTACCAAGATGTGAAAACCGAGACAGTTGGTGCACTTCCAGGAAATTAGTTCAAAGTAACTGCAGTGTAATCGTGACAGCCAGCCAGTGTTCAGTGTTCAGAGCAGGTCAGCATGGAGAAATGGGAAGTTTACAGGCACAAATTCAACACGGAGGATATTATTTCAATGAGAATAACTAATGTATTTTCACTGTTCAAATGGAGCAACAACAACAACTTTCACTTTACCTCCAATCCCTGGATTTTCCCAAAGATTATAAATTGTTTTAGTTTTAGATGATTTCTTTGTGGTAAAATTGCAGGAATTAGTAAAAACTGCGAATGAAAACTTATTTTTGGTAATAAAGTTAGTTTTATTGGGAAAAACTAACTTGAGTTTCTGTTGACGATGTTTTTTGTGGCAAAATTGCTGGAATTTTGCAAAATTGCAAGCTCCCCGCAAATATTGTAGAAATTGCTTAAAATTTGAGTTACTTATTGTGACTGCAAGTGGAGTGGAAAAACTGACCAGCACACAGTGTTTACTCTTGTATTGATTCTTGGAAACTGAGTTTGTATTTTTAACATAGTTGCTCTGTTTTGGTCTCCACCAGCTCTTGAGGGAAAAATTGGGCTCTTTAGCTGCTGGACTTTATTCAGGTGCTATCTGGAGTCTACATTGGATCTGTTGTTTATATATAAAAAAAAACATGAGATAAAGCCTCTGAAAACATCACACGGCATAATGTTTCACCTCTTCTTTCTTTTCTTTCTAGCTTTAGTCCTTCCAGTAAAAACCTTGAGATATTATGAATTGTGTTATGTGTGATATTTATGTGTCGATGGGCTGCAGTCACTGGGAGTTCTGCTGCGGATGTAAGTGGGAGCAATAAAAAAAAAAATAAAGGGGACACCTATTGGGTGTAGTACGGTGCAGCTTCTGAAAGTAGAAATAAAACATGTTTTAAGGTTCAGAGTCAGAAAGGACAAACAGGACAGCAGGTTCAACAGAAAAACAGGCTTTACTTCCAAAAAAAATGCACAAAACAAAGGGAACAAAACACTGTAATCCAAAACTGGCAATAATAAAAGAGGGAAACATGAGCAATGTGAAGAACGTGGCAAACTGTGACCTATAAAACTGGGATTTCTTGGACTAATGGAGATAATTAGTGAAGTGGCTGCTGGTGAGCTGGATGTGGCAGGCAGCAGAAGACACTGGCAACCAGACGACTAACTGAGTGGAAGCAGCTGAGACAGATTGAGGAAGCAGCAGCAGATGAGGTGGGTTCAGTAGGCGGAAGATGAAGCATAGGGTGTGTGTGTGTGTGTGGGGAGGGGGAGGGGGAGGGAGAAAGGGGAGGGGGGGCACAGTGAGGAAATAGAAAAAACAGGAAGGAAGATAGACCGAAACCACAACGACATCCTTCTTCACATGAACAATATGTGATCAAAACCAACCCAGTATATAACCAAAGTGTGTAATACACCTGTTGGTCCACTAGATGACGTCGTATCAGTGTCAGGCTTTGTTAGCTGGTTGGTTAGCATTGTTAGCTGATCATAGCATTGTTAGTTGTTTATTAACTTGAGTTTAGCGGTTTTTTTTTTAGTGCAAGTAGCCGTTTGTTGGCTTTGTTAGCAGGTTGTCAGACTGTCAAGGCCGAGTTCCGCTGGGACCGTCTGAGACGTCTGAGGGAAAAAAAACATTCGCTGCAAACCACCTGAACTGCGTCGCCATGGCAACAGGGTTCTCCAACACGACAACACGCCCGCTCGCAGGTGCGTTAAAATTGGGCGAATTTCTCAACCTGCAGCAACCACAATCGTCGCTCCCCACCAACCAGGAGCCGTCTCAGTTCCTCGTGTTTTATATGGAATTGATTTTCAGAAAAACAGTCACAATAAAGAAACGATGAGATGAACTTGACTGATTGCAGCATTATTATGTTGTCCATGATAACATTGTCATTGTTGTGAGAACACAGTGAACAGCTGCCGCGCTCGGTCTGATGACGACCTCCAACTCGCGAACAGATTTTAATCACGGTCGGTAAAGTGGAATCGTAACTCACTTCCGCCTGTTTTCTGGTTAGTTGGCCTCTGATTGTGAAGGAGAACTTTTCCCCTCAAGGACACCGTGAACGGGACTCTCAGGCCCTAAACGTGAGAGTTCTTTGCATCCGAACACTTCTTGCTCATCCATCATCTGTAGGAGTGAAACTCTCTGCAGCGTCTGTGTTTCCCAAATTAAATCCTCCACAGTGGCTGCGTCGGAGGACGATGCACTCGGCGGGTTTTGGAGCAGCGAGAGGATCCTGACGGAGCTGCCATCGGAAAGGTGTCGCGGGTTCAGCGAGATCTGTGATGCTGTAACGTTCCTCCCCAGGAGAGCCGCGGCGACGTTTCACAGCTGAGAAATGGACTTAAAGCTTTGCAGCATCTGAAGGGGAAATCACACTGAGCTGGAACGAGCCTCATATTTTCACGTGTCCACATAATGCAAGCACAGCTCTAATGTTCAAACTGCCTGCAGCTGCAGTCATTGAAACAAATGATCCTAAACGTTGGCCTCCTCTGTGGAGCTGCAGAGAGACGAGGAAGGATCAAAGGAGCGCGTCGCTGCGAGGAGGCCGACGCCGGCGCTCCAACGGCATCACACGACACCACCAGCCATTTTGGTTTAATTGCACGTATTATGGAGATCATTTCCAAAGCTAACGTTTCTTGTTTCTCCGCCTTTCACGTTCCTCGCTGCTTTATTGTTCTGCTGCAAAGCTAATTAACTCCTTTCATGGCTCCATTTGAATCGCGCCGCTCTTTTGGTTAGCCGAAGAATAATGCCCACATGGGGACACAATCGAGGACACGGCCGCCTTTAACCGGCTGGATGCCACAAAGCGGAGGCAGAGTCGCACATGAAACCTTTTCAAAACTGTTCAACAGCTCCTGTTTTGTCAGATTGACGAATATTGACGGAAGTTTTCTTTTTACCCTTCTCTTCTTACCTGACAAATCGCTTTGATTTTTGTTCTCTGGTATAGAAACAACATCAACAGTCACACCGAGGAAATAACCTTTAGAAGTGTCTGCAAATCAAATCAAGTCGCAAAAAGCAACTTCAGAGAGCAGCAGGCAATCAAAGAAAATAAAAGGACAGCGACGGAATAAAACAAAAGAAAGCACGACACAGCATCTCATTTTCAAGCAGGTAGGCTGAGTGGAGAATAAAATCCTCCACCAATCAGCTGCCTTCATTTAGTGCCTCCAAATGTTTCTCCTGCTGGCGACCCCATAAATCATAGCGACAACTTGTCGCAGGCGGCATACGTTAAATCAAGGACTGATTCTCGCCTCCTAGATTAATTTGAATATTGTTGGAGGCTTGGCAGGTGAGACAACGATCCAATTATTTCCAAAGTAGAAGCAAAGATCAGAGAAAAAGGAAAGCGGCCAACGTTCTTCCTGCTCTTTTTACATCTCTGCAGCTCGTCGACGGATATCCCGCTCTCAGGTTACAACGACTGCACCGAGACTACGATAATACAAACTGAAGATGATGTATGTTAATAAAATCATCCTGGATAATAAAAACTCAATCCAAACAGAAGACTTGGCTGGAGGCAGAAGAGCCTCTTCACCGTCTGCCTCTTAGTCAGTGCGTATGACACACGCATGGCTCCACTCCACTCGAATCAAGGTCTCAATGCACGAGTTGGTCAAATGCCTGAAATAAAGAAAGCAGTCATGAAAAGCTTTTCATTTTTAATTCTGGGGTGTAAAGGAACCGTGAAATGTGTGTGGACTCCAGCTAACACGATTTCCGCTTGCGCTGGTGACCACCGGCCCGGTGTAATACACCCATAGGTCCACCAGGGGGAGCCGTGTCAGAGTCACAAACTGTGTCGCCCAAGGCGTGAAAAGTACACACGCGTATGATGAGTGTCCAAGATGGAGGTCATGTGACAAAGAGCAATAAAGTCAGAGTAGGACGACAAAAGCGTTTGAGTCTGTTAGGAAGTTAACGTAAGATTTATTTCAAAATTATGAGTAGAAGTCGCGTAAAGTACTTATATAACATAATTTATTGTGTTCGTAATGATTAATGCAAATTCAAACAATCTCTGTAATATTTGTGGAAGCTTGTAATTTTGCAAAATTCCTGCGATTTTTCCACAAAAAAAACATGAACAGAAGCTCTGCTGAAAGTATTACGACATAAAGTCGCCTTTCAAAGTAAAACTGACTTTGTAACCCAAAATAAGTGTTAATTTCCAATCATTAGGCTCCACCCCCTCCTCTCCTCTCACCATCAAAACAAACTGCTGCTAGCTCTCCGCAACAACAGGAAGTGACGGGGTTTGTGGGAAATGTGGTCTTATGATGGAACGAGGAGCATGTTACATGAGCTCTTATTTTGACAGTAGATGTATTCTTTGTTTCTATATTACAGTCACAGACGGTCTATTCTGGAAAAGTACGTCACTTTTAGACTCTTTTTATCACTCTGAGCCCCGTGATGGTTCTCTAAATTCAAGACAGGAAGGAAAACACATTACAGGTCAGATATTTCAGCAGGATTATTATCACAGGAAGTCAGCACAGATTATCTCTTTATTAGGGAGTTGTTAAAAGAAAAATCACAGTATTTTTCTCGTAAACTTGCAATGTTACCCCAAAAACTCCCTTAAAACTTACATGCTGTATTACATTTGTAATTGCAGCAATTACAACAAAATCCTGCAGGGACAAATCGTTATGTGCAGTCTGTTGCTGTTTACAGTGAAAAGCAAGAAATCCTCACTTAAAACTTTTAAGAAAATCCGCCACAATTTAAAAAAATTTCATCACAAGAACCACAAAAAACGTACGTCATAACGTACATGGCGGACGTAGTGTTACTTATTTAAAATGACTTATTTTAACCCAAACAATAATTTTTTTCCACAACCTGAACTCGTGATTTTTGATGCACAAACTCAAAGAAATCTACTTTTCACGCCTCGGCGAAGCAGAACGTGACTCTGACTCGGTATCGTCCAGCGAATTGACAATTATATTCCACACTTTAACGTGATACCGGATTTTGTTTGCCGTGTTCTCCCACCTGACACGCAAACGAGGAATCATGTACAGTATGTTGAAGTATCGTGACCATGGCTTCTCCTGATGGCACACTGCTCTTACAGTTCATTAAAAATCAAAGAACGTAATGTGACATGTTCAATACTTGATGAAAGTGCGGCATGTGTGCTTCTTTTCCCTCGTGTCTTTCTTCCTTATCGGTGCCGTTAAGGTCTTTTGTCCAGTCAAAATGACTGCGCTGCATTCACAAAACAGTTAATTAAACGCACACCTCGCTCTCATTTCGATGTCAGCAGATATTCTTCACTCTTCTGATAATGATGTTTTTCATCTCTTGTTCACTGGTGAGTACCTCAGCCGTCCCAGTAAGGAGCACATTGTCACTCATCAATGACTCTCCTTGTCCTTGGGAAGATTTCTTCACAGGCTTTTTGAACCACTTATTGAATCTGCAGAACTCCCGTTTTTTGTTTTGTTTTGTTTGCTTCGGTCAAAGCGAAGCAGGGACCCCAATCCTCCTGCTTTCATTCTAATTGGACTTATTTCTTGCAAAGTTGTGCCTCAGTAGTTAATAGGTGGGGAATGACGCTGCTTAATATGGGAGGAAAAATGGATGATTTGAAAGTATTTTCTGGTTCTTTGGCCTGGAATCAAAGCAGTTTCCAAACCACGTAACTGACATATCTCTGATGTAGCAGCGAGCGGCTCTGACGGGGCCGTGAGATAAGTGACTACAACCTGTGTAAATGCTGCAAGTTTATCTGGGGAGAGAAACACCTTAATGCTGGATTAATGGGAAAAAAAACTCCACACAAGGATCAAAGTTGGCTGAATTCATTGATAAACTTGTAAAAGTTTCAGTGCGCCAACACATCAAACATTAATAAGGAAAAAACTTCTGCCCACAGTCTGTATATAAAAGTGTTTGTAGCTTCCAGGTCTGAACATTTAGTCCGATGCAAAATTGCCTTAATCTGCAATACCACCGAGTGCCACCAGAGGTCGGCTCCAAACAGGCTCCATAGACTCCCATTCAGCTTCTCTCATCAAATACAAAGTCAATAGACAGACTGGAACTTCCAGTCAATTTTCAAAAAAGAACACTGTGCAGACTCCTGATCGTACATCACATCCATAGACAGGACATAGGTTTCCTGTTCGGACAACTGAGGCTAGTGCGGAAGAGCCGTAAAGTGGAAATCACTGAATGAGTTCAGGAACATGGCTCTAAAAAGGTTCCATTGACTCCCATTCAACTTCTCTCATGAAATACAAAGTCAGTAAATGTTTTCCACAAATCATCATGGTGTCGTTCGATAAACTCCTTCTGATCAGTGTTCTGGTCCTTCTGAAAATAATCCCTCATTCATTGGAAAATGAGCTTCAAAAAGACCTGTTTTTGGGGGCGTGCCTGTTTGATTGACAGGCCTGTGGTGCAGTCAGGTTATAGCTATCGGTGGCCAGGACGTAGTATCGTCAGGTTTCCAATCAGGTCAGTCAGATCCACTTATTAGGTTTCTCGTGGTCCTTCTTAAAATAATTCCATCGTTAATTAGATTCCATGCCTCAAAATTAGACATTTTTTGGATCGTGTCTGTTTGATTGACAGGCCTGTGGTACAGTCAGGTTTCCACTATAGGTGGGCGGGGCCCCAGTTCATCTAAATATGTTCACGACTGTTCCAACATTACAAGATGGTAAACTCAAGGCTTCAGAACGGCTCACAAACTAACAGGTGACGTCACTGTTGGTTCCGGCTCGGTTTGGACCCTAAAACAGTTTCATGTCATGGATTTAATGTGTTGAATGTTTGTATTTTTTAAGAATTTCGTCTTTTTTTTAAACTTCTGAATCACTGCACGTCTATTTTTAATATTTAAAAAAAATAATCACCCAGACCGTTGAAGCACCGTCATGTTCCTGACCCATTCAGCTCAGGAGGAACTGTAATTTTCCCCGGCAGATAATGGAAGAGGCAGGTGGAGGCGGCGGCTGGATTCACTCTGGGAACGAGGCTCCCATCCAGCGCCGTAATATATTGCGAGCGCACTCTCATTTTGAGGGAGATTTGTCATAATATCAAGTCGGCCAGATGCTTTCCCCCCAGTCGAAGAAGCTTCTCCCTGCCCACTGGGTCATCCTGTCAAACACAGAGAAATACGCTCTGTGTCATACTCGGGCTCCCACCGCCTTACATTATAGCGCACGCGCGTGCGTGCGTGCGTGCGTGTGTGTGTGTATGTATGTGTGTGAATGTGTGTGCATGTGTGTGGAGGGTGGTGGTAGAAAAAGACCTTGGCTGAGAATCACAGAGCTGAACAAGTTGGAGCTGCAGATTTGGCTGGTGTAATTAAGTTGGAGAGTCAGAGTGAATGTGTGTGTATGCGTGCGTGTGTGTGTGTGTGCGTGCGTGTGTGCGTGCGCGTGTGTGTGTGTGTGAGGAAGTTAAAAAGAAGAAAAGAAAACCTGTCAGCTGTGTTACATTCAGCTGAAAACAGCCTCCTCTTTAAACTTAAAGCTGCTGACAGTGAAGCTAAAGCAGAATGAGAGATTTATTCTCAACCATCAGTGATGTCATCGTTGGTTTGTGAACGTTATGAAGCCTCCAGTTCAGATTCTGTCCGTCACCATCTTTGCTAGTTTGGAGCAGTTTGGAGCAGGAAGTGACCATATTTGGACGAACCGGGGGAGGAGCCAGCGGTGAATCTGACCGATCTGATTGGAAACCTGACCATACTACGTCCCGCCCACCGATAGCTGTAACCTGACTGCACCACAGAACAGGGGGTTCTGGTTGAAGACTGGGTTTGGACTTGGTTTTAAAAATTTAGAAATTGGTTTTAGACAAATTTAGGACTGATTTTGGACTTGGTCTTCAACTTTGTTTGGGACTCGGTTAGGACTAGTTTTTGATTTGCTTTTGGACATAGTTTAGACTAGATTTAAAGTGGTTTTGGACTAATTTTAAACGGGTGTCATCCTTGGTTTTGGATTGTTTTCTATTCCGGTTCTGGGCAACTTTTAAACAAACTTTTGACTCCATCATTCGGCCCCATAACTGAGGAACAGAAGGAGAGACTGTCACTATATTCCACATTTGGTCAAATGCAGCAGCATCCATGTTTGAAGCATCATCTGCTGTCATGACGACAACTTTGTGTTCTATCAGAATCAGATTTATTAGACAAATTCTTTACATATATGATATAAATCTGGACAGACATGGAGGGAGGCTGACAGCTCACGAGGAGATGATTCTAGTTTCCTGAAGGATGACTATAAACAGTAGAACTTGGTCATGTTTGCATTTTATACTGCAGCCTTGTATCTGCAACGAGCTGATTACAACAAAAATATTCAGACCAAAACAAAGAAGCAGGAAGTGAGCCATGAAAATAATGAAAATGAAAATGACAAGAAGCTCCTCGGTGCACAGGACTACAGCTGCAGTCTGTTGTGGAGGAGTAACGTCAGTATAATGAAAATAAAACAGTTGTGAGACAGTTTTTCTACCCACAGGAGAGTTTAATAGAGACGTTTTCCACCGGCTGAAACCTACTAACGTGTCTGCACCTGCCGTCTGTCTCTGTTCCAGCTGCTGACTGTGCAGCAGCTTTCCATGTCCAACATCCATGTCAGCATTTGCAGTCTGTAATTTAATCTTTCTTCTCAGGACAGCCACCATCTCCACCATCTATAGGACGTCTGGGAGCGTTGCGTACGTCACTTGCCGTCGGGTGTCAATCTTCGGCTGTCTGAAAGCTTTATGCAATGATTTTAGTTGCCATTTTTAGTGGCAGGTGTTCATTTTTAAAGAGCACAGAGAGGTCAAGTGGCAGTAAAATATAGACCGTCAAAAAGGAGGGAAAATGGACGAGTGCATTTGAAAAAGCAATGAGATCTGAGACCGCCTGAGTCACGACAACTCCTCGGACATATAGCATTCTAATGTATTAGAGAACGCAGCCTCCTAAAATTTCCTTCACTCCAGCAATCCTATGGTATGTTAAAATAGTCTCTGTGACATTGCTGCCTTTTCATTATAATTTTCCGTCTTTGCTTGAGGTCATTGTGAGTGCACTTAGCCAGTGGCAGAGCTACAAAAGCTTCACATAGAGGCTAATTCACAGTGCAGCCCTCCACCATCAAAGTGCTCGGCTGTGGATTTAATTGAGAGCGGCTAAGCTCCCAACTGGGGATTGTGCGGCCTGGCCAGCTGACATTGGCAAATCAAACCGCCTCTTCATAACTGAAGCTCGCTTTTTCTGCTGAGACCAAAAAAAAAGAAAAAAGCCTGAGTTTATAGTTACAATTATGTGCTTGAGTCTCATCACCACGATAATTATTCCCCTCTGAGCGTCTCCGATGCTGCTGCGCTGCAACAAACCCACACAGGAGTTGTGTGAGGAAGTGGATCATTTCTGTCGTCCAGAAGGTTTTCAGCTTTTTGCTTTTATTAAAAAAAAAAAAGGGTCAAATCTGCACAGAACTTTTGTTTTTAAGTGTTACGGCAATTGTGATTTAAAAAAAATAAATATATATATATATATATATATATATATATATATCCAAATGGAAAAATACAACTAGGAAAGTCTATTGGATTAAACCTTTACAACATGAGTTTTGGACCAAAGTTGCTGCTTTGTACTTTTCCTGGAAATAATCAGAAAGATTTACCAACAAAATAAGTTCTGACCTGTAAACTGATCAGTTTCTTTGTGAGCTCATGGTTACAACATCAGAAGTCTCAGAAGTGGTGAAGTCGTCAGAGTCTCTCAGTTTTAATCAAGAACTACCGACAAAGTGTTGCTGTCGAATTCAACGTCCCCAACTTTGAGTCCATCGATCCATCATCCATCCATCCATCCATCCATCAGCCGCGGTCGTGGCAGCCTGCTGCAGCATCTCCCCCCTGAGAGCCCCCCTGCTGTAGTGAAGAAATTTCCCCTCGGGGATTAATAAAGTGTATAAAATCAAATAAAAAAAAAAAAATATCAAATGACAGGTCATCATTGTAAATGAGAATTGGTTCTCAATTGATTCTACCTGGTTAAATAAAGGTCAACATCTTGTATCTCATATTATCTCATTCTTTCAGTTTCTACTTAAAGTTGACGACCATCAGAGTTGGAACGTAGATTGACTCATCACTAACAAACCTTCCCCATCCAGCTCAGCTGCTCCTCATCAGAACGGTCCGGTACAACGCCTGCTTCACCGCTGACAACCAGTTAAACACGAACAGAAACCCGAGAAGACCTTGTCTTTACATGCCGCCTGCTGGGGAGCTGATTTATTGTTGATATTGACACGTTCTGTGTTCGACATCGATGCTGCAGCATGAAAGATATTTGTTCAGACTTCATTCGATGTAATGATCCAGTACAAGCGCCCTCAGCAATAGGCTCCTTGTCAGCTGCTCCACCTCTCTCACATCTCAGCACCTCTAAAGCTGCACAGACGAGATGGGAGCCGAGTCTCAGCGGGATGCAGTGAAGCGACAGTGTTACATCAGGCTGGTTCCATGTGATGGTGTCTGTGTCAAAGGAGTCGTCAATTAAAGGTAGAACTTTTAGTGCAATGGATCAGCGGTATGGACACGTGTGGGGAAACTGACGAGGAAGTCAGTACCCTCTAGATTTGGACGTTTGTTGTGTCCTCATCTCGTATTTTTACCGACTTTTTAATTGTGTTATGATGAATAAAGGGCCGTGTTGTTTGATGCCTTCCTCAACGGTTGACTTTTGGTCGGATTTGAATAGCAAACGGTAGCTGTGTTACAGCCGAGCGAACATGCTGATGAGTTTCATCTCATCACCTCCGCCAGCCTTGGCGTGAGGCATGAGGATGAAAAGGTTGTTCAGCCGGCGTGAAATGCTTTGTGAACTCGAGTTGAAATCTTCAGATCGTGGGTCGCGACGTTTAACAGGTAAGAGTTCAAATTGTGACCCGCCGATGGAGCAGCCGAGACACTTTGCTAACTTCTTCTGCTTCGTGTCATCTTAAAAATACAAGTGTTTAGTGCAGCACAGCGGGTCATTACAGAATAAATGTGTGTCTCGGCCGCCCGCGGACATCTTTAATCTGATATCTCACCTCCTGCAATTTGTTAATGCTGGAGAAAGCAAAATCTCATCCCCACAAGGGATGGTGCCGACTGTAAATGTCTAGAAGTGTGATGCTGCCGATAACGGCTCCATGCAGACAAATAGTTGGAGCCCAAGTGTGATTATGTACCGGCTAAAATCCCCAGTGACTGTATCTGATGTAAGGAAAGTTTATACATGATGCAAAAATAGATGCTGGCCTCATTACAGCTAATGCATTTTGTTTTCGGTGCTTCATTACCGCAGACAGAAGAAAGACAGCATTGAGGAGGGAAGTCATGTTCAGATTCACCAGAGATTAGTTTCCATTTTATTTACTGACCGGAAATGAACACAAGCACGTCCACATCATCCCTGTAGACTTCTCTTTCACACCCTCTTGTCTATTGATCTTGCAGTCTGTGGCAGCGCTGCCTTCCTCGTTTACCTCATCACGAGAAGAACGTCGGTGTCGATTCTCGTGCATAAAGATAACAGAAAACAATTAATGGACAGCTGGAGCCGCGTGGGCTCGGCTGCAGAAAGTCTAATCATCTGTATGAGATGCAAGGAGGAAAACAAACAAGAAAAGCCGCGCACTAACTTCTGGTGATAAGCAGCCTGAAGCCGAACAGCCCCCGCAGGCATCGGCATTAATTACACACCCAATGTGCTCAGCAGGGTTTATAGCAGTCGGCCCGGTAGATCAGGAAACTTCGACCTCTTTGCAGCTGAAACCTAGAGCCCGTTTACAAGCCCTGATGGGCTGGAGGTCTGCAGCCATGCTGGCAGCTCTGTGAGGCTGAACTCATTACTAACGCTGACTTTAACCAGGTCAGCACTAATATTTTAGCATGTTAGCATGCTAATGCACAGGAGAAGCTGGTGGGAGTGTCACTAGTTTATCAGAAATCTGTTGGGTCTTTAGTTATTAAAACATTTGACTTAAAACAGCACATATCAATCTCAAGATGGCCCAAAGGTAATATCATCAGATCAGTGGAGCTCACTTCAAACGTACGCACACCATTTACCCGCCGGCTAGGTCGATTATTTTAACTATTACTATCATTATATCGCTAATCTTTTCACAAGTGTAATTGGGATTTAAGAATGTGTGAATTCAAACAAAAGTCTTTCGTTAAAAACCCACAACTTCACGGTTGCTTTAAGCATTTGTTTTGGTCGCCATATGTAGCGTGATGGGTATAAAACTTCACCTTCACCTTGTACACTTTTAGTTTTGAGCTTATTTTATGTCGGCTATTTTAATTTTCAAAACGACTTATTTTTTGTCCAAAATAAACATGATTTCTACCAACCACCAACATCAATTTCACTTGGTTTCTTAAAAGTAACAAAGGATAGAGGGCATGTTGGGAAATATTTTTTTTTGCAGCACAAACCCCACCGACAAAACACCCACATGAAACTCTGATCAGCCAGAGAAGCTGCTCAAATTAGATTTTTAAAAACAGATATAAAAAAACCCCCAAAAAACCATGAGAAAATCACGCATTTTACATAAAGGATTACGGCTACCGGCAGACTCATCCTTTGGGAACAATGAACGTGAGAGATTTTCTTTAACAGGGAAAAAATGAAAACTTCGGCCTGCTTGTGACAAAGAGGGAAGAATCATTAGCATTCATCTTTCACCCACCGTGGATGGATATGTTTGCCAAACAATATCCAGTGTTTTCGAGACTGACATTAAAGCTGACAGCTGTGTGGCATCTTCATCTTCACTCACTGTTTAGATTTATTTCCATCTGTTTCCGTTGGCAACAACACTGTCGACATCGAAATGCGATGAATCAACAGTGATTCCAGGCTGCTAGTATGCAGCGGGCATGTCAAGCCGAGGTGATCTGCCTTCTTATTAGTTTAATTTCTGTGCCCGTTGTACTCTCCTCCGCACACTAGAGCGAGAATACAAAAGAAATCAAACGAAAGCAGCGGCAAACAAGCAGAAAGAGAGAGAGAGAGCGAGAGAGAGAAAACCCCGGCTCACGCAGGAGAGGGATGTTCAGGAGTCCCTGTAACCCGCAGAGCTGCCGCCGATTCTCTCCACGAGGCACAAAGAGAGAATCACAAGAATGCTTCATTTCCCTTTGATGTCTCTGTGATGAGATATAAACCCTGACGGCAATAACAGACCTCTTTGAACAATGAAAAAAACGAATCTCGGCGTAACACCACCGAAGGCGCGGAGAGGCAGTGCTTTTATAAACAAGCTGTTCCCCTGAGTGTGGGAGGCAACGTCTGCGGGGTCGCTGCTGCAGAGCGCCATCACACCAGCAACTTCCTCTGCACCGTGGGAAACATACGGTCGTATTGTTTCCTTATCGGCAAACAAAAACAATACTGATAGCATTTAAATATTTCATATTTGACTGTAACGAACTGTGGGAAGTCTCTCTGCGGCCCTCCGCTGCCTCTTTTCACAGCAAATATGTTGACTTATGAAACCGGGAGAAGGAGAGCTGTTAATGATTAGTGTTGGGATTTCATGTCAGTGAGCTCACAGAAAGGGAAAAGCTGAATATCCGAAATGAATTCCCATCCACAGCCACATGGAGGGAATGTGTTCAAAAGGCCATGATTTGATACTATCGACGACAGAAGAAAGCATTCAGCATCTTAAGCGGCCCCTCTGCCATCTGGATACCGCTAACCGTGGCAGCTTCAGCGCATACCGCTCTACGTCAACAACTTATTCTCCCGAAACCTTGAACACTGCAGTCATCAAGCCTCTCCAGACCTCTCACAGAAATAGTGTCTGTAATTACCAACATCAGGAGCAAACCGCCCCCTTGGAAGTTAAATGATGAAATCAGTTCGAACTCAGATGTTTACTTTCACGAGTTTCAATCTGGAGTTCCAACACAGCTCTCATGTAGGCTCTGGATTTATTTATTCAGGAACGGATTCAGCCAACAGTTGGTGGGGTCAGCTACCGAGGATTATAAACATGCAGTTTCAGGCTACATGCAAAAATAAACCCCCCAAAAAACACAAAACTATGTTAGCGAAGAGATTTTCACAGAGACAACAAACAGGCTAAACTACAGCAGAGAGATGGTGTGAAGATAAAGATAGAGATGAAGACCAACTGGACGGCTGCGATGAGCGTGCTTACACTAGCTCAATGATTATGCAGATGATATACTGTATGTAAGTTGCTACGTCACAGATGTTTCTCTGCAATGAAACTGAACAAAAATATATGTTTTCCAGAAAAGAAAAATGGAGATAAATGTTGTAAGACAAAAAGCCTGAAGGCTAGAACTAATTTGTTTTCAGATTTTGCTTGAACAAGCCCAGGATTCGGCTTGCCATCTCTCTTGTGTGATTCCTGTTCCATTTGTGAATATCATGTTTTTGTATACCCAGGGTGCCAATACAAAACATGAGTAACACTTTTATTAACAGCATCGAATAAGCATTGCAAGGAGGAATTCCTTTCTGCTCCTGGTTTGAACGCGTATGATTCCGGACTGCTGAGCTGATCACTTGAAATGTGAAACAAAATAAGATTTCAGTCTGATCACCAGGCTCCATTTAAACTGCATGAAAAATAGGTTCAAGCTCCTGATCTGGAATTAACTAAATGAAATAAGCTCTAAATATTCCATTCAAATTCACAGTCATTCACTCATTTTTAAGAATAGCGGCAGTACGTACTAAAAGTAAAAACAACGCCCGGTAAGTCTCTGTGTCTCCATCAACCGGCCGTCTAAATTCAAATCCAATGAGTCAGTGACACCGATTTAATCGAACCTGATCTCAAAGTTCAGCTCCACAAAAATGTGCTGCAACAATGCTGCTGACATTTTAGTCGCAGTTAGTCCTCGGCATCCCTTAAAAAACAATAGCGCTGGGTCACATTTTAATAAGCAGCGCAGGGACCTCCCTGGGAAGGGTTAAAACAGTTAAATATCACTTGCTGGCATTTTTATGGAAAACAAAGTGTAAAGAAGCCCATTTGGGTTCAGATATACATTTTTCCAGAGTGTCATCATATGTATGGAAAATGCCTACATTGCAGACACAGCTAGAGATTGATTTCATTACATATTACTGTGATCTAATGGAGGAGGGTGGGTTTGTTGCACAGCTCAGCACTCCCAGCATTCACGGAGAATCACAAGTGCCAGGAGTGCAGCTCTCCCCTCAGTTCCCTGCCAGCTGTAAACTGTGTCACAGCCACTTGCTATGCCAACAGGCCTGCTTTCCACCATCAATATTTATCAGAGTGTGTGCACACCGGGGGGACCGCCGCTCCCCTCCTGCTACTCTCAGCTCATACAGTACGTCTACATATTGTAACTTCATTAGAGGAGTCTCCCGAGCTGACGCGGCATTGTCCGTCACGCCGAGCAATTTCTGCAGCCTCGGGACCGTTCGTGCATTCCTGAAGAACCTGCAGACACAGGGCCCAGGGTCAGCTAATCGGCCAATCAGACGAGAACCAATCAAAAACGTGGGAAACAACTTGTTGTAACTCGTGTAATATTAGATTTTTTTCCTGCGCGTCATACAGAACACACTACATGTGTGATGCCAATGTTAACGTAAAGGGTTAATTTCACGCCTCTTATCTAGTCCATAACTTCGGCCCCAACTTTTCCTGCGTCCTCCCTGACCTGGATCCTCGCAACGCTGTCAGGCTACATTCAAGCTGTTTCGCTCATGTGCGAAGTGTCTCGGAAGAAACTGGCACGGCCGCACCAGCGAGCAGATGTCTGGGAGAATAAATTGGCTGCCGGAAGTTTTTCAGGCACCTGTTCAATCCGTCCTGGTAGGAGACATCAGACGGGACTGTGTGCAAGAGCTTCATCTGCAACAGTGACAGACGCTCGGAGAAGGGATTGGAGGATTTAGCGGCGGGTGGAGGAGGGTGGGTGGAGGGTGGAGGGCTTCGTGTTGCGACTCAAAAACTTTATGAATGACAAAGAGTAACAAAGCAGTGATTAAAGGAAAAGTTTGCTTTGCTTGAAACGGTACCGTGTTGGGTTCTCCGGAGGTTTCTGGGTCACATAAATCCCCACGAAATAACTGGGGATTTTTACACTTGAGATTTGGTATGGATTAAAAAAAAAAAAATAGAATGAATGTGTGGGAACGTCCTGATTTCCGAGTGGGAGAAAACACCGGAACGCCTGTCAAACAGGGAATATCACATTAAGAAAGTGGGAAGTTTTTGAGAGCTTCGAGAAGCAGGTTTGACGTCACATGACGAGGCAGCGTTCGGGATGGAAGGAAGAAATGTACTCTACTTGGAAAGTAGTCCGACGGTAATGAGCCTACCTGGGTTGCTCGCTGTGTTACCTGCTAAAAATGTAGCGAACAAATAATACTGACTTCCTCTGTGTTGGTTTAAAGACATGCTGATGAGGTTGTTTGACCCGTTTGAGCTCATTTTCTTTGGTCGGCCATGTTGCCCGTTTGTGAACGTTTCCAATTGGAAACCTTCCCACTTCCCAGCTGCCTGAAAGCACGATTACACAACAAGTAGCTCTGCCCCAGAGATCTGATTGGTCAACTGTACATTTGGAACAAATCAGCATGACATCACTAGAAATATCACTCCACCTTCTCAATGGGAATATCAAATTAGAATAGAATGTCACATAATATGTAATATCATGTAGTTTCTACTTGTTATAGGTCTATTAAATGACCCATCTGGTGAGGTCGGGTCTCTTTTGGTCCTTTTTGGTCGCTCTGAGCACCTGTACCGTAACACCACGGATAGTCATGCACTTACAATCCTAGCGGCGGCTAGCTGGACCGGTTTGGTTTTAACACGACACAGTGCTAAAATGTTAAAAACACCTGAGTCCATGGATATCTTTGTTGATCAGATATCTTTGTTCATCAGATATCTTAGTTCCAACCAGACTGAGCTCGCTGAGCAGTTTAGTGTTTCTATGTTCTGTATTTATTCAGTTGGAGACTAGAAATCCTCTCGGTTGCTAGGTGGTTGCCAAACATTGCTTACGTTACATAAGAGTCTACTGATTGTTTTCCAGTGCTTAGTCATACCCCGTGTGTTGCCATGGAAACGGAAATCACGTTAACAAAAAGTTTTATATTTTGAGAGTGAATTGCTCCACACTATGAACACATTTCGATTTTACATGTTTTATTTGGTCGGTAACTTGTACAATCACAATATTACTTCAGTGATGTTCGGACCACGTCACTATTTGTTCATCACAGAAAGAAGTGAATAAATTAGTTTCCTTTAAATCACATCAGCAAGTAAAGGAAGACGTGTCAGAAATTAAACGTGGTTCCTCTTATTTTTTTCAAACCTGAACTTAACTGTCTCAATAGCTTTCATTTTAAACATCACAATATATGAAAATATCCTCCCATCATCATTATGCTGTTTTCTTAAATTATCCTAAATGTGTGGTTATTGCTGTAATTTAACCGCCGTGCATCGACCACGCTTCTTTGCATTTTCACTTTTGTATGCGCCCGGCTTCCTCTCCAGGCACACAGGAGGGACACCATTATGTGATTTACTTGAATAGCGCGTGAAATGTAGAAGCTCTTTATCTCAACGAGAGGCCCCGTTAGTGGGGAGAGTGTAAACAAACTGGAAGCAGCAGGATCGAAAATTCAAACCCTCGTCAGATCCTGCATTTTATCTCAGTATGAACTCAGATCTGTCATCATCATCATCACCATCATCATCATCATCATCATCATCATCTCTGAAAGCATCAATTGTTCACGTCAGAAATTATTCGTACAGATTTCTAATCATAATCAAAATAATCGGATTTCTCCGAGAACAAATATTGCACAGTATTGTATGTGAATGTGAACATACATGTGATCAGAGTAGAAGAAAGGATTGAAAATTAAATGAGCTTCTAATATTTGATAATGAAAAAAGTATTTAATATACAAATAAAATAATAAAATGTTTCCCTGCCTTATGCTGTTCATCAACCAATCAGGCTTCCCCGGTTTCACCATGTGACCCGATATGGACAGTGATAACAGCATCTCCGTTTACCGGTGAAGACCCGTGCGATGCGATTGAAAGCTCTGGAAATATATTCATAGACCTGCAGGACGTACAAAGTCCAAACCAAAAGTCAACTCTCGGTGCAAACGTGACGAAGCACGGCGAGGAAGTGCTCATTGTTTAAATACCACCAGCTGGATGGTGATTGGCTGCAGACGGCCTGATGCAGCCAATGGCAGAGCGCGGAGGGAGGGGCTAACACCGAGGCCAATGGGGTAACGCTGTGTTCGTTCGAAGAAGACACAGAGGGAATAGATGAGACCGTCGGGAAGATCAACATGTTCCTCAAACGTAATGAAGTTATGAAGACAAACTCTACGTGACTTAAACTACAATATATTATCTGAACATCCAACTAAACATGAACCTCCGCGACCTCTGACCTTTCTGTAAACGTCAGCAAACAACGTCACAACTCGTGACCTCGAGGCTTCTGGAAAATGTTTAGTTGCGACGTCGTGAATACCACAAGAGGGCGCCGTTCCTACGGACTGTTCTCGTCATACACGGTGAATACGACCGTGTTTGAACCCAGCATAACACAACAACAAAAAACACATCTGAGGAGCGTCGATGATGACTTGTGTTGTGATTTGACTCTTTATGAATGAAAGTGAAGTGAAATTAATCTGAAGTCTTTGTGTGGTTTGTCTTTGAATTGGACACACCTGACACCTAACACAGCAAACACTGCTTTGTTTTTTACTTCTCACTTCATGTCAACATTTCCTTCATTCCTTCAACTTAAAAAAATCCAAACCACGTTTTACTGACTGAGCTGTTTCTGAACCTTTTTCTGATATTCAGGTGGACACTTATTTTGTGATTTGACCGGGAGGTGCTTTAATCCGCTTATAAGTGGAGTATTTTTAAGAAAAATAATAATGTTATGTAATTTTATGGGTCCGATTTAGAAGAAAAACCCTGACCAACCTTTTTTTCTGCCAGAAGGTAGTCTGATTAGGTGGATCCGGTTTGTCCTCATCACTTCTTAGCAATAGTTGTGGCTGTGGTCAGGCTACTGGAGCAGATGGTCAATACTTTGCTTTGACTGATCAGCCTCATCATCTGCAGCACCTGGTGAGCTCACTATAAATAACTGGAGACTTCGAGGCACCGCCGCCGACCTCATTTTGGTCCAGTTCATCCTGACTCGGTAACTCTTCACAACTCTTTAACCTTCCACAATGATTAAAGAGAAAATATCTTTGACACTGAAGATGTCGAACCTCCGGGGAGAGAGAGAGAGAGAGAGAGAGAGAGACACACACACACACACACCAATCTGAGCACCAAACCAACCCTCTGTAAAACCTCTCAGCCAGGCTGATCACCAGCAGGTGAGCAGGAAACATCACAGGTTCCACAAATAGATTTTGATGAGTTAAATGAAAAAATTTGACGCATCATCGTTGTGCTGCATCATATTTTCAGAGGCTGAACAGCGTCAGTGGCTCTTTGTGATCATACTGCTGCTCTCTATCTAAGTTAAAGTTTCAGTTTTTACTCAGACTATTCTTCTTTTTTTTTTTTTTATAGCCCTCTCTGGTGGTGATGGACACGGAGACTCATTGAATTCCAATGTTCTCACAAAGGTCTCTTAACGGCAGAGCCCAGGGTCGTTCGCTTTGGCCTCACAGCTGTGCAGCTTTTACTGATTAAATCTTATTTTTTCTTTTTAAGGGTGAAGAGTTATTCAGTCAGTAAATTCCAGTCTGTAAACAGTTCAGTTTGTGATTGCCTGTATATTATCGGAGTAAAATTAATTGTTTTCACTTGAGATTTATCAATTAAAGTCGTTTTTTTTAAGTGAGTGTTGGTGTAAGTACCTGGGAATCCCTCCAGGATTTTACTGTGACATCGTAAGGTTCTGCCTCACTGAGGCGTAAAGAGGAAGGTTCTCCGAGTTAAATGAGTTCAAAAATCACGAGGTTAGGTTTCGTAAAAGATTGCGGTTTGGGTTAAAAATAAGTGATTTTGCGTTAGTAACAGGATTTCACAGATTTTTTTATGATTGTTGCGATGAAAAATGTTTGACATTGTGGCGGATTTATTCAAAAACTTTGATGTAAATTGTGGAATTTTAGTGAGTTTTCTGCTGTAAAATTGCAGGAAATAGAAAGAATTCTGATCTAGTAAAAAAAAGTTGCACAGTTGACACAGTACAGTTGACCTGTGTTAATAATCCTGCTGCACATCACAGAAATATCTGACTTGTGATCTGTCTGTCTTGTCTTTGAACTTGGAGAACCATCACGGAGCTCAAAGTGATAAAAAGAGTGTAAAAGTGACGTATCTTTCCAGAACAGATTGTCTGTGACTGTAATATAGAAACAAAGAATACATCTGCTGTCAGAATAAGAGCTTCACATGCTTTTTAAATCACATTCATTCAACACTAAAACAAAGTTCAGTCTCTTCCAGCTGGAAGTGGAGAAAACTCATCGAACATGTTCCTCATTTCCATCATAAGACCACATTTCCCACAAACCCTGTCACTGATGGCGAGAGGGGGGCGGAGCCTCGCTGGTTGGAAATAAACACATATCTTTTGGTAATAAAGGGTGTTTTATTCTGAAAAGCGACTTTCAGCGGAGCTTCTGTTCATGATAGTTAGGAATTTTGTAAAACTACAAGCTTCCACAAATATGACGGAGGTTGGTAGAAGTTGTGTTAACTGCTTTGATCTGCTGGAGGGACTGGCTGGACTCCAGTTCAGGAACATTACAGATACTCTTTATAAAGCTTGACTTCTCTTTGTCCTGCTGTGATCATTTCTCTGGAGATTTTTAAACGCTAGCAGACGCTGCGATCGCCAGAAGAAGGCCATCCACTTGTTGTTATTTCATTCTTGTTGAAGCAGCTCTCTAAATTCAGTCACGAGCATCCAAGACAACGGCAAAAAGACTTAGCCTTTTGACGCTGAAATGATACCCTCCATTAAAGAAGCGGTGAAGAGCTGCTTCTCATTTGAATGGATAATTCTTCAAATATTTCCTCGTCTTGTCTTTTCCAATAAAAACAAATTTGCAACCCAGCTGCTTCACCTCTGCTTCAGAGGTTCTGTAGCAGCGTGTGTGTGTGTGTGTAGCATGAATAATGCAAACCTGTCAGCGTTGTGTCTGTTCTGAATGCTTTAAATGGTTAGCCCAGTTTAAAAGTCAGCTTTGTGTAATCTATAATTTATTGTATTACTCTGCTTTTGTCCTGAACTCTGCCGAATGCTCTTGTCACATTTTCAGGAAGTGTTTTTGAAAATATGCAGCTTGGTTATTATGCAAATCCTGACAGCCCGTGTTTTGCATTTTGACCGCTGTGCTGTGAATACAAATGTGAGTTGTGCTTTAGATCATTGCCACATATGCTAATACAATTAAACCTGAATGCCAAATTGAAAATAACTCCCAAACCAAAGTGCACTTGTCAAATTTTCTATAATCTGCCTTTTCCATTATATGACATGTGTTGACTGTAGCCCTGAAATCATCCTGTGTTTCAATCCGCCCTATAATCAACCGCCGGGCTGATACAGTGGTCATTAGAGGCGCTCTGAGCGTGTCAGTCTGCGTTTGGTCCTCATAATTAGACGCTCTCTGTCTGCACTGTCATCAAACCCATGTTTTTTTCACTGTGTAAGTCGGCCTGTCAGCCTGAAGTGGTGCTGTGACCACAGACTGACTCCTGGCTCCACTGACGCTGCTGCTGTGCAGGACTGATGGGATTGGTCTGATGGACTGTACAGTACAGAGCCGGGCAGCATTATATCGAAGTGATGGGGGATGAATCGGACAGCTGGATTTTTTTAATCCTTTGAATCAAAGTCCATATTTGATTTCTGCTGCTATTTATATTAATATAATAAATTAATGAATGCCTCAACTGAAAAGAAATGACATCTCAGTCTCATTATTAGGTCAGGGACAGCCTGGTCCACCCAGACTCAAATTCACAGAGTGAATATCTGGGTCTGATCGTTGTTCCATCCTACTAGACTGTAGAGCTCGGGTTTACCCAATCAGCATGCGCCGAAACCGTCTGACACTCTGCTTCTGCTGCAGTCAGAGTGTTTTCCACTGAACGCAGTGTATTTTTTTGAATTATTCTTAATGGGAGCGCTGCGTTTTTCAAACACCAGCAGCGCGACGTGTATTTTCTGCACCTAACATTCGGCAGTTCAAAAATGTTACATTTTTGAGTAAAACTAAGCGCCAACCAGCAGTGACGTCATTGTTGGTTTGTGAACGTTATGAAGCATCCAGTTCAGATTCTGTCTGTCACCATCTTTGCTAGTTCGGAGCAGTTTGGAGCAGGAAGTGACCATATTTGGACGAGCTGGGGGAGGAGCCAGCGGTGGATCTGACTGATCTGATTGGAAACCCGACGATACTACGTCCCGCCCACCGATAGCTGTAACCTGACTGCACCACAGGCCTGTCAATCAAACAGACACGCCCCCAAAAACAGGTCTTTTTGAAAGTTATTTTCTCATTAATGAGGGATTATTTTCTGATGGACCTCCAGAAAACTAATAAGAAGGAGTGACTTTAGCTAACAACACCGAGATAACTGCTGGAGATATTTTATTGACTTTGTATTTGATGAGAGAAGTTGAATGGGAGTCTATGCAGCCGGAGGCTTTTTGGAGCCGACGTCTAGTGGCACTCAGTGGTATTGCAGCTGAAGACACTTCAGCTTCGGAACCATTTTTCAGACCTTGAAGCTACGAACAGTTTTATATCCAGTCTGTTGGTAAAGTATTCGTAAATATATCGTTACTGTCCCTTTTTAACCAGCTGTCCAATCACAGTGAAGGAGGGGTGGGACAAAGTCAGAGTGGCTGAGCGAGTGTTAATACGAGCAGCGTATAATCCCAGTGGTGAAAACTGAAGCTGTGAGCAATAGTTTGGAGGAGCAGGGATAAACTCTTCAGCAAACTCCCATCACATTCATCACATGTTAAACTGTTATTTGATCTGGAGCAGAACACGTGTGATGAACTCCAGCTGTGGTTTCTCTGCTACAGGCACCTGTGTGAACTTAATGATCCACTACACACTACCTTGGAGAGGCTGCAGCCCAAATGGCAAACACAAGTGACGGGCGCTCGGAGAAAAGGTCGAGCATCGTTTGTTTGCACACTGTATTGGTGACATCAGCACAAACAGCTCAACCCTCCACACTGCATTTAGAGTCATACAGTTCAAAAGTGGAGGACTCGGTGATGACTGGGAACAGATGGTGCACGGGCGGAAAGGCCACCAGCACATTAAACCTCATAATACGAGTAAAAACAGGCAAGAAAAAGCAGCAGAGCAACAAGACATACTGGATCCAACTCGACTCGCAGGGCTTTAGAGGGGCAGAGATACGGCGGGAAACACAGAATAACACAGCCGTGATTACGTTTGCAAAAGAACATCCACAGAAAGAGACGAGCGTTTGGAGATGTTATTTCTGAGTTTGAATTCAACATGCATGGATCTGACAGAAGAAAGTTTGTGTGAAGAACTCCAAGCAAGACCCCGTGGAGCGAACATCCGAGTCGGAGGCTGTTTTTTTCTTCCAGCAAGTTCTTCGGAGAAGTTTTATTGCATTGGTGGAATTGTGACCTGTGGGAGGGAGGAGAAGCATTTTAGAGGCAAAACCGAGGAATTGTTAAGCAAGCAAGCAGACGCGGATCTTCCGGCAGGATCGTGAGCCAAAGAGGAGCAGCTGCAGGTCGACGGAAAATTTCACTTCGGAGAAAATTGTCTTATAATGGTCCTCCGAGAGCCTCGACCTAATCCCGGAGAGCATCAGCGCAATGTGATGGAGGGAAAACACGTTGCTCCAGTGAAAGCAGCTGTTAGGCCTCTGGGCCTCGATGTTATCGATTCATCCGCCGGAGAGAAAGGACGGCAAACAAAACTAACTATGACCTTCAGTGAACAACTGGGTGTCCAATTACTTTTGGTCTTCACTGTAAACCTAAAAAACTTCTCTAGGGAGAATTTAACTTAAGGCGAGCTTGTGTTGTGCCTTTAAGCTCCGACATGTTCTCAAAAACATCCGGGCTTCAAGCATGAAGGTGTGTGGCTGCATTCACAAAGTAGTTATTCAGGAAAGAGCTCAGAGATGGAAAATAACATGACTTCAGTGAAGTGCTGCTGCGTGTAGGACTGGGTACTAAAGCAAAATTGCTTCAGTACTGTGTATTCTCAGTGTGGATGTAACCTAGGTAACAAAATGTGGTACCGAAAAGACATTTTGTGCAGCATTTACGAACGAGTAGTTCTCATCAGCATCTGTGCCGACCACAGAATAAAATCGCTCGTTTTCAACTTCAGTAAATCTCACATAACATTTCACTGTTGCTGCAGTAACTGGAGGCTTTTACTGCGAGGTGTTTGTGGAACATCTGTAAATTGTAGTACAGGAAAATCATTGGTGATTTTCAGTATCTTTAACTCGAAGAGATGTCACGGCATTTCCAGAAAATACAGAAGTTACCTCAGTCAGTATAAACACAGAACAAACTGACGTAGAAGGAACCACAAAAATGTCCATAAATGTTCTTCAGTTGCATCCGAGCTGATCAGAAAAGCAACATATGAAAACTCATTCGTTCTCATTTAGCTGTTGTGATGTAGCATTTTACAGTAATTTGTAATTTGATTTTTCTTCAAAAATATTTTATAAATTTGGTTTAATTTTGTGAAACAACCAGTGTCGATTATCGGTGACGAAAATTCTGGTTTAACAGTGATTTTAGAAAGACCTAAAACATCACCTATGTTCCCAACTTGTAGAAGAATAGAGAATATATATTGTGTCAAATTTGAAGAAATTCACTCTAGGCGTCCCTGAAAAAACAAGCATAGGTCAATGTGAGGTGACCTTGACCTTTGACCTTTGATGACCAAAATCTTATCAGGTCATTGTTGGTAGCAAGACAAAGTTTTTGCCTGTTTTGAAGAAAGTCCCTCAAGGTGTTCTTGAGATATTGTGATTACAAGAACGGGAGAGACTGATTAAAGCGACATGAGATCACAGTAACCTTAAACTTTGACCTTTGCCCACCAAACTCTAACCAGTTCATCCTTGGTGTCAAGTGAATGGTTCTGCCAAGTTTGACTAAAATCTATCAAGCCTTTCTTGAAATATCTTCTTCCTTCATTATGAAGATAATCATGGGGATTGTAGTTTATTCCGACTCAGCGTCCAGCTGCTGTGATTATTCCTCTGCAGCTGAAAATAGACCCCAACACATGCACGATTTCATTCTATTTCTGTAATGTTTCAGGAAATGACCTCTGCTATACTATTATGATAATCATTAAGTATATTTTTACATAATAAGGGAGTTCCACGGAGGGCCGAGCTGTTTTCAAATGTCCCCCGGGTTCGCTTATACCGTGTGGCATTCTCAGTACATTTTCCACACATGACCCTGATCTGAAGAAACCTTTTGAAAAACCTGCTGACCTGCTCTCACTGTTGCCGCCATTAAAGCTAATTTATCACCTTTCTTTGCTCTCTCAGCTCTCAGCTGTCGGCACTCTCGGCCCGTTGTTTGTCACAAGCAAGCTGACCTTCGTCTATTTCTTCCGAGCCCTTTGACAATCACCGTCAGAATTGGCTCTAAGTGAGTAGAAGTGCCATGCTGTGCTTTCATGTGCTGTTTTTGGAAGAAAAAATTAATTTAAAAAAGACAGCCACAAAAACATCACATCTCCACTCTGTCAGATTTGGGAAACAAATGTCATGTTGTGAAGTCGAATGAACAAGAACCAAGGAACAGAGTTCCCTCCGGAGGTCATATCAGGGGTGGAAACTGACCTTTCACAGCAAAGAACTTACTAAACTAAAGGTTTATGAACTTTTATTTTGCATTTACATGATATGAGAATTAGAGCAGAGAAGGAGAAAATGTTTTTCAGGTCCCACAGTTGGGCATAAAACTCTGCAGGTGTGAACCAGAAGAACAGAAGAAAACCAGCTGTGAGAGAAAATATCAGCCGTGATTGACGGTACAGGGGCTGTTTCATAAAAGCTACCTGAAAGCACTGCTTAAATGTCGCAGATGGTGACAGCTTCTGTTTTCATGGATGATTGTCACTCACAAAACTTGTAAATGTCATGAAACAAGCGCCTGATGTGTAGATCAGAAGGTAACTGAAGAGCAGGCCGAGCAGTGTTTTTTTTTACACCAGAACAGCAACATCTCTATTGTTTGAATCCACAGACTATGAAAGTGTTCGTAGCTTCAGGTCTGAAACATGAGGCCGATGCAGAAGTGTGTTAAGCTGCAATACCACATAGTGCCACTAGAGGTCGGCTCCAAAAAGCCTTCAGCTCCGTAGACTCCCATTCAACTTCTCTCATCAAATACAAAGTCAATAAAAGTTCTCCAGCAGTTATCTCGGTGTTGTTAAGCTAAAGTCACTCCTTCTTATTAGTTTTCTGGAGGTCCATCTGAAAATAATCCCTCATTCATTAGAAAATAAGCTTAAAAAAGACCTGTTTTGGGGGGGGCTTGTCTGTTTGATTGACAGGCCTGTGGTGCAGTCAGGTTACAGCTATCAGTGGGCGGGACGTAGTATCGTCAGGTTTCCAATCAGATCAGTCAGATCCACCGCTGGCTCCTCCTCCAAATATGGTTACTTCCTACTCCGAACTGGCAAGATGGTGACGAACAGAATCTGAACTGGAGGCTTCGTAACTATCAATCAAACAGACACGCCCCCAAACACATGACTTTTCTAATGAATGAGCGATTATTTTCAGATGGACCTCCAGAAAATGAATAAGAAGGAGTGACTTTAGCTAACAACACCGAGATAACTGCTGGAGACCTTTTATTGACTTTGTATTTGATGAGAGAAGTTGAATGGGAGTCTACGGAGCCGGAGGCTTTTTGGAGCCGACCTCTAGAGGAAATTGGTGGTATTGGAGTTTCAGACACTTTTGCATCGGAACCATTTGTCAGTCCTGGAAGCTACGAACACTTTTATATCCAGTCTGTGATTGAAACGTAATGATACCGTGTTATTATGAAACTTTTCCTCTTGTTTGTTGTTGTTGCAAATAAACAGTCCCACCACTGGTCTCACACTATTTCAGCACACTGTAAAATGCATTAACGTGCCAACAAAGGCAGGGAAGATGAAGAGTCCTCGCAAACAAATATGCATTTAAACAGTGTAGGTTTCTAAAAAAAAAAAAAAAAAAAAATCTTAATTGCAAAATATTAGGAGGGAAGCTGTTTGTTTACTTTGTGTGTATGTTTGTGTGGTCGAACTGAGACTTTCGCCTGCTTACAAGAAATCTCCACAGGGCACCGTTAAAGCTGCATTAAAGGATTTTTGGCCACTAGACCTAAACAAGCTGACGGACGCACAATCCAGACGTATTAAACTGATACGTCTGCAAATGGTGTCGACAGAATTAGCATTCCTCTGGAGCGGTTTCTCTCCAGTCCGGCAGCCGCTTCCCTTAAAGATATTTATAAAAAAAACAAAGGATGTGTATCTCCTCGGCTGCTGATTTTTATATTTCAGGTTTTTACGTAGTTTGTACCAGTCGGCTGGCAGGCTAGAAAAGTTACCTCTGGCCGAGACCGGTTGCATGTAAAGCGCACAAAAAAATAAGCTGCTCAACAGCGGTATTAAAAAAAAGTGATTTAATTCAAATTTCTGGCCGTGAGAGAGAGTGTGCCGTAATGAAAAGAGGGTGACCGACGCCGAGGAGAAGTCCCTGACCCGGTGGCAGATAGAGGAGGAGATCTCAACGGCAGATGCTCGTGAGTCATTTATCTCACTTGCACTTTGACACAGAAGCCGTTATTGTCTGGCGTCTGCACAGAACAGCTCAAACCTCTCACATGAATGCAGCTGCACCAAATGACTCCTAAATGGAGCCATTTTTAAAGTGATTTATGAAAATTTGCTCCATTGAAGTGCGGAGAGAAGTCTTCACTTACTGCACGGAGAAAAATGTCCATGAAGAGAGAGCAGCGCGGCACAATTGACCAGAAGAATTCATTTCACTTGAAAGTTTGGTGAGAGGCTTTATTATTATCATATCTGACTGGAATCACTGCGTAAGCACTGCAATATTTTATGACTTTATCTCGCTGACATTCATGTAATCACACCGAGTCTCTCTTTTCCACCACAAACACATTTTCATCCTAAAAAAAAAGCTGCTCAGAAATCCTGTTTGAAGCCGCGAGCTCCGCAGTCGGCTGTAATTCCAGCTCAGACGGAGATCTGTGGACCTGCTGTTAACACCGGCTGCATTAGTTTGCCACCATACGTCTGAATTAACTGCTGGTGGAGTTAGCAAAAAGAAACCCGTATCTAACACGTGCGTCATTTTCGTTTCTCCCTAAACATTTATACGTTTGTTTTTTTAATATATATGAAGTAGGAGACATTCTGATAGTAGCCTAGCTTGTTAATTAGTTAAAATGTTGGCAAAAGCGTAACGGACATTAATCATAGATACTAATTATGGCATCAGATTATAATGTAACCTTAACAGTTAAGGTGTTTCATGCACCATATCTTGTACTCATAGTCCACTGCATGTTGCCCTACTTGACACACATTTGCACTCAGAACAAGAACTGTAAGTAGTTGAGTATACGACTTGAGACGCAGTGTCGGTCAACAGCTGGTACAACGCTGTACTTTAAATGAAATGCTCTCTGGCTTTTAATTTGAAACAGATACAGGAAGTTGCGGCACTCAGCCGACCAATGGTGTGTCTGTGACAAGCGCCAACCAGCAGACCTCCAGAAAACTAGTAAGAAGGAATTACTTTAGCTAACAACACCGAGATGACTGCTGGAGACATTTTATTGACTTTGTATTTGATGAGAGAAGTTGAATGGGAGTCTATGGAGCCGGAGGCTTTTTGGAGCCGACCTCTAGTGGCACTCGGTGGTATTGCAGCTGGCCACCAACTGTCTTTAGTTCAACGGAGCGACGACCCGCTTCTGGGATGCTGCTAACAAGCACAGCGGCGCCACTGGTGGGATATGAAGCATTGACTTTAATGTCGGAGACGGAACCGCTGGAAAACAGCCTTCAGTCTGAATCACAGGCTTCTATGATGTTGTGATGTTCATGGTGATAACATCACAAAAAAGAATAATGAACAAAACATTGAATTAATTGGAACGGTTGCTGCTTTCCTTGTAGTCATAACAGCACATTTTGTTCACCAGCGTTACGTTCGTGTAGCTCTGATGGCAGAATTTTGATTTTATATATGTTATCGCAACTTGTCACAAGAGAAAGCAAAAGACAGATTCTTCACTTCATTAGGGGAGTGTTCACTGTAAAATGTTGCCTTCACACGTTATTGTGCACAGAAGCACCTGCAGAAATATCATTTCACGAGGTTCTATCTCATTTATCATTTCCTCTCTCTCGTGATGCTGATTTCCATCTGTGCAGGTGCAGCGCTCCGGGTTCCCGGAGGACAGCCGAAGCCGAGCCTCACTCCTCTCATGTCGTCGTGGACAGCCATCGTGCGACTATTTTCCACTTTCAAACGCGAGGTTACTGAAACACCAGTCCTTCCAGTGTCCTTCAAGTGTTTCGCATTTTAGCCATAATTCAACCACCTGGGGAGATGGGAGCTTGAACTGTGTGTGCGCGCCCGTGAGCGTCCGAAGGAACTGCACAGCTTCGGTAATGTTTGAGCGGCTTCACGGCGCCCTGCAGCCCGGGACTTGGACAAAATGACCGACCCAGATCTTTCCTGGTTAAATGCCACTCTACCATGTCTGCGAGGGAGACGGCTCCTGAAACCTGCCAGAGAAAACAGCCAACTTATACATGTGGGACAACAGATACATATATCTGCAGATTTGTATTCATCAGTTTCTCTCATGCTCTGTTCAGAGATTTGTCACGGCTGTTTGGTGACAAGGCTCCAGGGATGCTGACGTCTGTCTGCTTCTTTGTCTCTTCACCACTTTGGTCCTGCAGGATTTGGACTTTGTGACCATTCATTGTTTCCGGATGATGTACCTTCATGATTTTACTGATCCTCTAAATTCTCCTCCAACACTGCCGTGATGGTTTGGATACTGACTGAAATATCTTGACTACTATTGGATGCACGACCACGAAATTTACTAAAGAGTGGTTCTTAGAGAAAGGTGAATTAAATCGAAGTAGCTTCCAGGTCTGAATAATGGTTCCGATGCGGAAGTGCCTTAAGCTGCAATACCACCGAGTGCCACTAGAGGTCGGCTCCAAAAAGTCTCTGGCTCCATAGACTCCCATTCAACTCATTCTCTCATCAAATACAAAGTCAATAAAATGTCTCCAGCAGTTAACTGGGTAAACCGTAAATTACCTGCTCAAAGGAAAACTTTGACACTTTCTATGTGGTTTTCTACTCCGTGTTGTTAAATGATGTCAGTTGAAGCGATAAATTCCTCTGCTGCTTGAATGATCGAGTTTTTCAGATTTCTTGTTTTGACATGCTGCCAGTTACTGTGTGCATGCACCTGACCTCCAAGTTCTTGAGTTTCTTTTGACAAAGTCTCTGCTGTTGCAGCACCCACCTAACAAAAACACAAAAGCAGCTTTTAGGAGAGTAAAGAAAGTGATCAGTGAGCATTTATACTGTAACGTTAGCGGCTATCAGAAACACAAACAACAACGTTCTCGCCCACTTCGTTGGCCACGTCACGGCGCGAGGTGACGGACATCCTCCCTCGCTGGTCATCTTCTCTGTTGGCCTCCCGGTTTCAGTTTTCTTTTTCAGTTTATCGTCAGAAGCGTGAAGAAGGTCTCCAGCACAGGTCTGTCCGAGTGAGGAGGAAACTTTCATACATAATAACGGACGCAACTCTCCACCGGTGACAGCATCTGAAAGGATAAATAAATATATAAGACTGCCCACGCTGAGATCCACTGCAGCAGAATGACTCAGTTTCTGTTGGCATCGGACTGGAAGTTGGAGCAAACCCGCCACCGCTCTGTTTCCTCTCGGCAGCTCAGTTTCTGGATGGTCCTCACGGGTCAGATCCTCTTTGCACAGCGAATGCGGCCGCAGCGTCGACCTCTATCTGTTGCACTTCCTCCGACTGAACAAACACGGCTGAATATCGGAGTCGGCCAAAAACCGAGCGGCAACCAACCGTGACGTCAGACGTTGGTACGTGAACGGCCGTTCTGAGGCCGCCGCCATCTGGCTATTTTGAAACCAGAAGAGACCATGTTTCTCGGGGAAGGAATGAGGGGTGGATCTGATTGAATCTGAGCGAGACCACGATGACACTACACCTACCTACCAATAACGGGAAACCTGACTGCACCACAGGCCTGTCAATCAAACAGACACGCCCCCCCCCCCTCTTCTCGTGCTGCTGCGGGAAGAACAACAGCTTTCACGGCTGCTTCCCGGAGACACAGAGGATTTATTGAGAATTTGAATGGTTCACTTGACTGTTTACCATCAAAACCAACTGGCTTATATTGGTTGCTTATATGAGTACTTAGCTCAAAGCACCTGTAAATTTGCTAACTATTCTATTTAAATACTTTTACCTTTTTTAATCACGACTCTGGAGAATTGACATTTTCACCAACAGTTTCATGTCTCCGTCAAGATCACAGAAATCAGCGACACTGAAATATCAAGGAGGTACTGACTCTTGAATCAGCGCGTGTCTGATGAGCGTCTTTGTAGCTGACAATGTTCAATATAACGAGGATACGGAGGATCAATACTGCAACCTCGATGACTCATTCTTCCTTTTTCGTCTCACAGACACGTAAAACTTTTAGAAAGTGAAGCTCAGATGTCAGATATAAAACGACTACCTGGGCGGTTCACACGATGGTGACTGTCAGTCTCACTAACTTTAAGTTGTGGATTTAAAAACGATTCAGCAGCTCTGTGGCTTATTACTCAGCTCAGCTATATTTAAAAAAAAAAAAAAACATTTATTTTTGTGAAGTTGTCAACAAATTCTCAACAATATTTAACCACAACAAGATGTAAAAAAAACAACAACAACCGATTGTTGAGGATGTTTCTTTTCTTTTGCCTTCATCGTAACGCCAACGCTGACTGAGGTGCAGAAACGACCGGAGCGCTGCACTTCTGTCTTTTGTAGGATTGAAGATATGGGTTTATTTTGACTAACATAAATAACCATTTATCAATAATAAAGATAGGAGAATCTGCTTCAGGAATAAAGGAAACAGATTGAATTGAAAAATGATTTAGAGATGTTATACATCTTGTTCTGCTTTGTATCAGAGCGCTGACCGACAAGTCCTTTTCCTTTTGTCGTCTGCGTATCATAAATCTGTCGAGGCCTTCGGTGTAGAGAGCAAACTGTACTAATACGAGCATGTTTCACTCCCAGGGTGGATTTTTTTTTTTTATTCAGACAAGAGAAAACCTTCGGTGATAACTTCAAGGGGAGGTATTAAATGGATTACCTTGAATCTGGACTGTGCATGACATTTTCCTTCAGATAATTGTATTATGTGCAGCAGACGAGGCCTTTTGTTTGAAAGACTTTATGATTTTTCTGAGCAAATTAAGCAAAGACAAAATTTATGTGAAACACAGCAACGGTCGATTCAAGTCGAGTGGAAAAAAACTTCAATAATTATATATTTATATATATATATATATATATTTTAAAATCCAGTTTAAGAAAAAGATTAACTTAAACATTACGGAACACATTTAAAATGTATTTTGGTTTTCATGCAGTTTAGAGGGGGAGAGTGAAACCCAGGTTTTTATTTATTTATTTTTATTTTATTTTTAGTTGTTCCTTGAATGCCCCACATGCTGTCAGTAGAAACCACAGACTGTTTATTAAAGTGTTTGTAGCTTCCAGCTATTGGTGGGCAGGACGTAGTATCGTCAGGTTTCCAATCAGATCAGTCAGATCCACCGCTGGTATCTCCCCCAGCTCATCCAAATATGGTCACTTCCTGCTCCAAACCGCTCCAAACTAGCAAAGATGGTGACGGACAGAATCTGAACTGGAGGCTTCATAACGTTCACAAACCAACGGGTGACGCAAAGGTTTTGTATTTTAAATTAAAAAAAAATGTCTGCGTGGATGTAAACGGGTTTAAGAATTTGGTAACGAGTGACAAGATCTTTTTAAATCCTGGATATGGTTTAACCCAGAGCTCAGCACAGATCTTGTAGTTTTCTTCAAATGTCCGGTCTGAACACTCATAACTCATAATTTAAACTACAGTTTCTATACAGCATCTACAATATAGTGATGTAGCACTGACAGATTTTTTGTTGTTGTCCTAACTCTTTATGTGGAGTTTCAGCCTGACAGGGAGGAATGTGTGAGTTGGAGAGTTTAACAAAAGTTTATTTGAAGAAAGAAGCGAAGAATTTTTTTTCTCCAAGAGATGATACCGAGCGCGGTTGTATATGTGCTAGATGTGACTGCTTCTTTACTTGTGGCACAAGAGGAGCTGGCACTCGGGATGTGATTACCATAGATTTACACAGACTACTGGGTAAGCTCTTCAAAAGCTGCAAACCAGAGAGGAACCATGCAAATGTGTCGTGTCAGCACAGCGTTAGAGCTCCACTCACAGCTCCCGCTTCAAACACAAACACAGCCGCCGACCGCATTCATTATTTATATACCGCCACTCGGACGGCTCGCAGACGAGTCTTACAACTCCACTTTGCATCTTAAGAAGTCTTAAGAGCGACACGTCATCACGCTTCCTCCAGCTTTTGGCTCAGAAATGTGGGAATGTGACAACGAAGAGAAACACGTGTTCATCGGATCTCATCTGGACTGTCTGCAAATGTGTCGTTATCTGAAACCGACGGTAAATCTGACATCCGAACAACATCTGCTCATTTTGGTTAGAAGATGAAACGAAACGGCATCACGGTCGACTTCTTAAATGCTTCCTATTTCAAATGTCATCTGTTGTAAGTGATAAATTTAAGAATTACTGAAATATTGTTAGAAAATGATCAGTAAACAAACTAGTTTTACATTGCTTCAGAGTTGCTGCTGAAATGGACACATTTGATGTTTAAATAATACTTTACTGGAGCTTGAACCAGCGCACACACGTTGTCGGTTTGATTATTCTGCAGTCATGTGCTGCATCCAGCGTGCAACACGTTTATCTTTACCCACGCAAGCTGAGGGGCTCCAGGACGTACGTGACTCGATCAGTTGGTCCAAACAGAGACATCTCAGCGGCTCCTTGACGGTACATGTGGTACACAGATTCACGTCCCTCTATTTTTCATGTTGTAGCATCACCATGTCTCGATTTCACTTCGTTGAACACTTTAACTGATGACAAAGGATCTGCAACTGTGGTATTTCAGAAGGTTAATTTACGATTACGAGTAGAGCTCACAGGCACTTAGGGCAGCTTTGAGGTCCTTTGAGCAAGGCAGGAGGGTGATTAACCCTCTCTGCATTCCAGTATCCATCCTACCATAATATTTAATACGCCCCAATACTTAGTGTGTTAAATGTAGTATGCCAAAAACTGCTGAGACAGTTGGTGGCGCTAAAGCTCCGCCCAAAAAAATAAGAAGAGGCGGCATAAAAAAGACTCACTTTTATATCCAGTCTGTGGCTCCACCCAAATATACAGTGAATAATCATAATCAGCCTGTAGAACTGTGATTTATTGGAGTCAAAATAAAGATGATCGTCAGAGCTTCTGAAGCCGTCCTGACAGCTCCTGTCAAGGCAGAGCTGAGAAAATCTCTCCGTGACCAAAACCCTTCTAAGTGGCCGAGTGTTGTGAAAAGGTTGGGCTTGACTAGTCGGGCCTAATTGCATAAGCCTTGGCCTTTCTCCCGGGGCCTCCCTCCACCTTATAAATCATATGAATGTCTGTTTTATACCACGGCGCTGCAGTCATTGGTCATTTCTGCTGCAGGTCTTCAATCCTCAGTCCTCCAATATTACTTTCCTCTCCACCTAATAATTCATAACTTCCATCAATCCTGCAAGCCCGATAATCTTGCACTCTTGATCGATCGAGGACACGGCCGCTGCATCATAATCACCCGGCGAGCTGCTCTGAGGTGTGTACAAAGTTAAAAGTTGTTGCTCTTGAAAAAAAGTCCTTCTTTGTTGGAGCTGTTCATCCAGAGCTCAGAGGTCGGTGGTGGAGAGCGGGAGGGATGGGATGCCTCCTTTAATCAGTCGGCTCTTCACATGCCTTTCAGTCGGTGCCAGATCAATTTCACAGGTCTCTTCAGAGGAGTTCCTCAGCCTGTACCAGAACACACTGAGGGCCTGAGTCACTTAAGGTCTACGTGCGTAAAAACTTCACACCACCCGCAAAACAAAAAAATATTTCTACTTGAACGTGGAAAATACTGGGAGGGGAAATGCAAATAGATCAATTTATCAGCTGTAATGATATTTACTAAAGCTAATTAGAAAAAGGAGAAATGATTGGTGTGTATTTTACATATTGATCAGATGAACATCAGGAGAGACGGGTGCTCTTATTGTGGTGAGAAGGAGACAGGAAACCAAAGGATACGTAGAGAACGAGGTTTTACACCCGTTAAACATTTCATTTTATTATTTAGACACGTCGTCTGTCCAGCGATGATATTTTAGAGTTATTGAATGAACTGAATGATGATTAACAGCCAACAACGAGGACCAGCAATGACAGAACTTCTTACGACTCAGCATCTTCTCTCCTCTGGGTCATTCCAGCGTACTGTAGGTATCCTGCTGGGATATCCCAGTCCTGTTCTTCAGGTGAGCTGTCCGTGGTCCTGAACATGTCGCCATCCAAGGTCCTGAATATGTCGGTGTCCCAGGTCCTGAATGTGTCCCAGGTCCCGAATGTGTCCTTCAGACTTCACAGCTAGCTTCACAATGTTCCCACTGAATGAAAGTCAGCTGCTCATCACAGAAACATCTGGACCTGCTGCTCTGAGTTTAATAGAGGATCTCATTCACCGTCCTCTACTTTTATTTGAACACGTTTTATTATTAGGACTTTTTTTTTTAATTGTTTTTTCTCCAAACATCTTGACATCTTCTCTTAATTTCATCTATTGATCTTTTCGTTTTTCTCCCATACAGCGTTTTGTTCTTGTTATAATTATATATTTCAATGGGATCAAATTTCCTTTTCCTTTTGAGGTCGTTCTGTTTTTTCATGCCTGCAATCACTTTAAAACACCTCATTTAAATACAGCGATTTGCACCTGAGATCGGTGACGCAGTTACTGTACCGTTGAATCAAAATAAACGTGCAAACTTTTGCAATAAACATGCAATATAGGACCTTTTATTTGAGATCTTATCAAATCGAGAGATAATCCACAAATTTAGATTAAACTCCAAGAAAGAAAGATTTAAAATGAGTTGAATTTGCTCTGTAAATATGCTGTTCACATAGCAATAATCCTAAAAAACGAACAGAGCAATCTCCTGACGGGATGAAGTTAAGGACTGAAAGTACGCCGGCTGATGTGTTTGGATAAATGTTATAAATCTGAGGGATGGACCATTCATCTTCCCCCTGATCCGTCTGACCAGGTGAGACTCCACAAGTCCTCCAAATGAAGAGAGATGAGGGGATGAGTGGACGCCGACCTTCACAGGTCACACTATCTCCTCTCCTCCTCTCCTCCTCCTCGTCTCCTCTTCCTCTCCTCCTCCTCCTCCTCCTCCTCCCCGGAGAGGAGCCTCGGCGCCGGCGGAGGCCCGGGAGCTTTCACACAGCTTCTAATGCGAATAACAAGCTGTGCGCCGCTGGAATTGAATGAATACCAAAGAGCACTAATAAATAATCACATGCGGGCGTTGAGGGTCGGTACCATGACTGAACCCCCCCCCCCTCCTCTCCTCCGCCCCTGCCCCCACATCATAACACAGAGCTTCCACCTCCAGTTGTCGAGTGCCTCCTCTCTGGAGTCCCCTTTTCTAGAGCATAGTAAATTGGTTCCACAAACCTTTGATTAGACAGTACTCCCCGCGCCCCTTCCCTCCCCTCCCCGCGCTCCTTCCCTTCCCTCCCCCCCGCCCTCCTCCCCCCTTCCATTATGTTTGCTGTCTATGAGTGATTGCCCGCCACGCACGCCCAGATAAAAGGCTAGTCTGGGAACCGGGGCGATGAGGCGAGCGGGACACGATAATGAAACGAAATGAGGCGTGAACATTGTCTGTTGCCGTTATCACTTAAGAATGTGGAGGAACGGTAAAGTGACCGGCGCCTCTACCTGCTGCTGCTACTGCTGCTGCACGCTTCATCTGCATGCTGAATATGGATGAGTTGAACCTCAGTCCGGTGTGTGCGGCGACACGTTAGCGTGGTTAGCACAATATAAATGCGAATAGCAAAAATGTCAGACAGGAGGTTACAGTTACAGGATGCCATTTTTAAAATATGCTTCCACAGATGCAGAAATAAAAGTGAATTTGTATCGTGCTGGTGCCGCGTGACTCCGGCCCACCCATGCTGGGGGGTCACACTGCGTACGGCGCAGCGTATAATTACATTCACTCTGGAGTGGCGGCTAATGAAATAGTCCGGCTGTACAGGCAGTCTTTTGTACGTGCCAAAGGACCCCAGATTGCCCGCCCCCCCTCGGAGTTATAATGAGGAGTCAGCTCCGGCTCTGACTCGTTCAGAATGTGACATATGGACGTGTTTGAACCCAGCGCTTCGTAACGAGGAGACCGGGGCCAGAGCCAGCGGGACCTCGAACTGGAGTCCGACCAGGAGGTCTGGAGGAACAGGAGGGGCGGAGCAAAAGGTCTGAAAGAACAGGAGGGGAGGAGCTGGAGGTTCGGAGGAACAGGAGGGGAGGAGCTAAAGGTCTGAAAGAACAGGAGGGGAGGAGCTGGAGGTCCCGAGGAACAGGAGGGGAGGAGCTAAAAGTCTGAAAGAACAGGAGGGGAGGAGCTAGAGGTCTGGAGGGATGTCTGAAGTTAGAAAATTAAAGTTCAGAATGTACCTACAGATTTTATCTTTAAAAATGAAGGATATGTGGTCTAAAATTCACAATTTGTATATATAAACTCTCTCTTCCTTTGTTACTGCCAGTACTTTTCAATTTATATATTTCTATAGTTTTCTACATTTCCCTTATGTGTAATCTTGTACCTGGGGGGAGGAGCCAGCGGCGAATCTGACTGATTTGATTGGAAACCTGACGATATGACGTCCCGCCCACCGATAGCTGTAACCTGACTGCACCACAGGCTCGTCAATCAAACAGACACGCCCCCCAAAAACAGGTCTTTTTGAAGCTTATTTTAGAGGTTGTGTAACATTTCATGTCGCACTTTAAGAATTTAACCGTCCAAATGTAGAATCTATAAAATATGATTTTGTGTCAATTTGTTTTTACACATTTTAAAACTGGTGTTTTATGGAACTAACATACAGTCTTAGTTGTATATTAGACTGTTTTATACTTTATACTTTTTCCTTGTTGTCGACTATGAATCTGATTTTATATGTGATTCAGGCTGTGATTTATGGTGTCACCTTCTTATTTGAATAATAACATATTAAAAAGTGCACTACTGTCCACCTAACCGTACGTATTATAATGCAGTCCTTGAATAATTCTCTGTGATCATCAGCGGTGCAGAGACCCCGGTGTGTGTGATTTATTATCAGCTCATATGATAACCGGACAAAACCTGAACGTAGAATTAACATCTCAGTCATTTCTGAAAATACTTTTTAAACAAACTTTTTCAAAATATTTAACAAGCAAAACATTTGATCCTTTTTAATAAAAAGGTGAAATACTCATGAAAGTGTCATTTGTTGAATTGCGAGGATAAAAAAAAAAAAGGAAAATATTGCAGCTGAAAAAAACCATCACAGCAAAACTAGTTTTCTAATTAAGCGCCACAAACGGACTCAGAGAGAGAAAGGAGTGGAAGTCCTCACAGGAGGTCCACCTCACTCAGGTAGAATATAAAGGGGTTTGGAAATGAGGGGAGCTGTTGAAGCTGCAAACATGAAGTAAAGTTGATGCCTGGTGGACGGGGGAGAAAAACAGCGCAGATGAGCTGCATCAGCTGACGAGCCTCACCTGTTAGGTAATCAGCCTCCAAAGAAGCCCGGAGAAGCTCTGAGCTCGTGAGGCTTCAACATGCAAAGGAGTCGAGGAGGCGCTGTGAGGTCAGATGTTCCGGTCTGAACGGCAGAAACACACAAATACAACTACAGCCGTCAAAATATTCTTTGTGGAATAAAAAGAAAAGAAAAGAAAGGATCAATCAAAAGTGAGGTGCAGTGCAAACTCTGCAGGCAAAGCTTGCACGTGGTTTTGTGTCCGAAGCGAAGGGGTTTTCGAAGTTTGATTGCAATTGTCTACAGTTTGAGGTGTCTGCGAATGGTAGTCAAATCGTTCCCAGCAAATATCTGGGAAGATTTCCCTCAGACGTAGGGTGTTATCTAAATTATGAAGACAGACTCTATGTGACTAAAACCACAATATATCAGCTGAACATCCAACCAGACATGAACTTCCATGACGTCTGACCTTTCTGTAAACGTCAGCAAACACATCACAACTTGTGAACTCGAGGCTTCTTGAAAATTTAGAGTTCCGACCGCAAGAGCTACGTCCACTTCTATATGTATATGTGTGTATACACAGATATGCCAGAAACACGTCCTCCCCCTCGTTCACCTCGCTACATATATTCATTCATTTCTGACGTTTGCTTAAATATTTTCGTTACTAACAGATGTATCAGCAGCATATGACGAGTGTCCAGAGAGTTTATTTGGGAAACTGGATTTTTAATTGTCCAACAAAATGTTTGCACCATGACTTCCAGAACATCTGGCTGCAGCTGTAGGTGAGGAGGTGGTTTCAGAGTTCGAGATAAACTTTCACCTAATGGTGATGACGGCGATACAGAACAACACCGTCCCTCCTGACCGCTCCTTCACCCTGATGTCATGCACTGCCTACACATACATCCACTCAGGGCCAATGGCCCACTAAGTAACTGAATGAAACTTGAGAGAAAAGCTGACAGTAATGAGGGACTTTAGTCAGAGTGGGAATTGCTGGTGAAAATTGGCACTATTTTCCCTGTTTGAGTCACATTTATCAGGCGGCAGGGGTTCTGGCTTAAAGTGGTCTCGACTCTGTAACTCAGCTCAGGTCACAAATGAAACAGATTTATTTCAAAAGAGGAGCGAGTAGGTTATGTCAATACGATCTCAAGAGTTTAGAGGATTTTATTTTTTATTTGAGCTTTTATTATTGGCGCTCTAGAACATGAGAACGGTCGGCTTTTGAACGGAGTCGTTATCAACTGTGGTGAGGTGAGAGGCCGAGGTGCGGTGGACCGATTTAAGGAAGAAAAAGTCCAGAGGTAGGTCGTAGGTACGTTTGAGGTCGGTCGCTTAACCTGTTATAGGCAATATGGCCCCAAAATAATATCCTAATATTTCAGGGTATTTTTGTATTAATGATATGGATATTAAATTTGAACAACATAAGAGTCAATGTTTTATATGTCAGCATAAATGTGGTAGTCGCTGTGATCTATGTACATCAGATCTAAAGGTCAGTCCCTCCAGGAAATCTTGTGATTGCAATAATTAACACAATATTTGCGCAATATTTGCAGGAGCTTGTTATTTTTTTTGAATTCACGACATAAAGTAAATCTTTTCAGACAAAACTCACTTTATTAACACACATAACTCCTCATTTCCAACCAGAAAGGCTCTGCTCCTGTTTTCATCACCAAATAAAACTCTGTTTACCGGAGGAAACCGGAATTGGTGGGCTTTGTGGAAAATGTGGCCTTCACAATAAAAGTTTTGTTTTCAAACGTCCAGTTGTCAGAGACGTCTCTTTGTTTGTGTGCATCCAGCAGGTCTATGTGTTGAATGAACATGAATTAAACAGCATCTAAAGCTCTTACTTTGACAGCTGATTTAATCGTTGTTTCTATATTACAGTCACAGACTGTCTGTTCTGGAAACATACGCAGCTTTTAGGAACTTTTATCTCTGTGATTCCCTTAGTTCAATAAATAAATAAACAAAGATTAGAACAAAAATTCAGTGACGTGCAGCAGGATTATTATCAGCGAAATCCCGGAGCGACTGAAAAGTTACCCGAAGGCTTGTTTGATGTTTCACCTTGTCCGAAAGGCTTCTTCGGTTCTAACTGACTGGCAAACAGTTGCACCATTTTAACCTCCTGTGGGATCGTTAGCAGCTTAAAAGTCATTGGGGTTGAAGGTGCGACCCACTGGGCCATCCTGGGACTCGTTAGCATCCCTGATGTGCTTAAAAAACACCATCAAGAAAGCTCTTAAAACATTTCTGTTACCAGAACTGGGCTTTCACCAAAACCAAGAAAATAAACCGAGGAGAAAGACAAAAACATGGGTTGTCAGAAAATCTCAACACTGCGTCCCTTCCACTTGAAACCCAATAAGTGTCCACCCCGAGGACCCACAACACAGAGCGATGCAGGGAAAACCAAACAACTGTTTCCCAAGTAGCACGGCACAACACAAAACAGTGAAGTCCTCAGGACAGATCTCAGCAGTCCACCTTCATCTACAGGACAAGGGACACATTTTAGACTGATGGAACTGATGAAGCTGCAATACCACCGAGTGCCACTAGAGGTCGGCTCCAAAAATCCTCCGGCTCCATAGACTCCCATTCAACTTCTCTCATTAAATACAAAGTCAATCAAATGTCTCCACCAGTTGTCTCAGTGTTGTTAGCTAAAGTCGCTCCTTCTTATTAGTTTTCTGGAGGTCCATCTGAAAATAATCCCTCATTCGTTAGAAAAGAAGATTCAAAAAGACCTGTTTCTAGGGGCGTGTCTGTTTGATTGACAGGCCTGTGGTGCAGTCAGGTTACAGCTATCGGTGGGCGGGACGTAGTATCGTCAGGTTTCCAATCAGATCAGTCAGATTCACCGCTGGCTCCTCCCCCCAGCTCGTCCAAATATGGTCACTTCCTGCTCCAAACCGCTCCGAACTAGCAAAGATGGTGACAGAAAGAATCCGAACTGGCTTCATAACGGCCCTTCACAAGAGCAACATTAATGACATTATCACGACAAACAAATCATAAGAAGTAAACCGGTCTGAATATTACCACCATCAGGGATACGGCACACAATCTTCCTCCATTAGACCTTTCGATTGGATCATGCGGGTAAAATATCTGCCCGTTGGATTGTGACTGCACTTGACTCCTAAATGCTAATATTAAATATATTCATTCATCTGTGGAGTGAAGTGTGTAATATCTGAGAACCGGCCTTTTTTCTATCCTAGTTGATAACTGCCGGTGAAATCAACTTTTCATATTGGCACATTTGTATGCAGGTTACTTGGATGACATTTCAACATCTCTGCGGCGGTGGCGGTGGCGGCGGCTCCAATGTTCAGTGTTTTCTGCAGATTTAATATTACAGATCACAGAGTGCCAGGAATTTCCATTTGCAGGGAAAATGGGGAGAGTTAACCAGCCACTTGACAGGGTTAATCAGGGCAGTACTGCATTTTTCCACCAACATGCAATCACAGAAGGATTGAGCACGAAGTAAAAATGGGTTGCAGCATTTTGAGGAGAGCAGAGACTTGGCGATTACACCATAGGATGTTAGTCACATACCGGAGTGGTTAATGATGGAGGAGGCGCAGCGGGAAGAGTCTCATCCCATTTTACAACCAGTGTATCTGTTTAGAAGGCACTCGGAGAAGCACACACCGGATCATCTCAGTGGAACTGTTAGTTCAATACATGGGTGCAGATTAATTTAGAAAAGTTGCTGCTCTCTGTGTGAATCATGTGAACCAATAAACAGACAGTTAAAGCTGCTTTTTGGCAACATTTTGCTGCTTTTCTTACAGTAAAGGAAGACAAAAGGGAACGCGTGCATTTCACTATATTCTCCCGCCAAAGACAAATGGTGTTTGAAGCACATAATTAAAGTCCACTCCTCTTTTTCATATTCGGCATGGCTAAATTACGTATTGATCAATCCTTTGCAATTATAAGTCATCGGATGACGCCCCAAAGAAAGCGCTTAAGTATTCAAACTGATTTCAGAATTCCCTCGTTGTTGAAAATGGGGCGATCCATCTTGACACATGCTAAATTGGCTTGTCTCCATTATGTGGTGCATCTACAAAACAATACAATTGATTAATTGTGTAATTATAGCCACTTCTATCTCACTGCAATGAATCAGCTTAAAGCATGCAAAGGATGCTCTTGAAATGGAGCACCTCAACCTGGAAGATATCAAAACCTCCTAGCAATGTTTATAATGAATATCAGCGACGTAGCGAAGGACCGGAGCTCCTCGTAGCTTTCGCAGGTGGAGGTTTGTCTCTTTTACTGCTTTGTAAGTTGCTCAAGAAATCGTAAAAAAAAAAAAAGACAAACAGCCGCTGCAGCGATAGTGAGTTTGCGTGAAGTTACACAACGGGAAAATTTCAAAGAAAAAACATTGTGTTTTCATGGGTATACGTACATAAACACACGATATATACGGTGAAGCAATATCACACTGAGCGCAACGCTGTCATGCCAATAATGACGTTAAAGCACACCCTCAAGTGGAATACTGCGATTATACAACAAGTCAAAATGTGTTCATATTGTAGAGCAATTTTAGAGTGTGATCCCTGTTTCCATGGCAGCACGCCATGGGGTATGACTAACAACTGGAAAACAATCAGCAACGTCAGTAGACCCTTATATAACATACGCAATGTGCAATACTCCAGGACGTAGTCCGACCCTTAGCAACCACCTAGCAACCGAGAGGATTTCTAGTCTCCAACTGAATAAATACAGAACATAGAAACACTAAACTGCTCAGCTAGCTCAGTCTGGTTGGAACTAAGATATCTGATGAACTGAGATATCTGATGAACAAAGATATCTGATGAACAAAGATATCTGATGAACAGAGATATCTGATGAACAAAGATATCCATGGACTCGTGTTTTTCAAATTTTAGCACCGTGTTTTTGTGTTAAAACCAAACTGGTCCAGCTAGCCGCCGCTAGGATTGTAAGTGCGTGACTATCCGTGGTGTTACGGTACGGGTGCTCGGAGCGACTAAAAAGGACCAAAAGAGACCCGACTTCACTAAGTGGGTCATTTAATAGACCTATAAAAAGTAGAAACTACATTATATTACATATTATATGAAACTCTATTCTAATTCTATATTCCCATTGTGGAGGTGGAGTGATATTTCTAGTGATGAGCAGGATGTAATGTCATGATGATTTGGATACTGGTTGAATAATATATATTTATAAATAGTTGAAATTGAGGTTTGAAGGGACTCATAAATGCGTGAATCACCACGGATGGTTCAGTAGAAGTGTCGTGTTAAGATCCGCTGAGTCCAGACTGGTCTTGCATTTTTCTCCCCACCGTGTTCAATCAGCGGCTCAGGGGAGAGAATTGACACTCGTGCCTGGACATGATGGATGCAATCAGCCCTGATCATTAATCAGTCTTACTGCATTATGTAAAAAAAAAAAAAAAAAAGTATGAAATAAGCAGCTGGTTATAAACAACAAAAGAAATCATTTAATTCATGAAAGGACGTGAAGGACTCTCAAAGAACCGAAGACAGAAAAGTACATTGAATTATTGAAATAATTTCTGAGAACCAATCGTATTTTTCACATGATTGAACATAGGAATACTTGAAATTAATTCCAGTACTGAGATGCATTGTGTGCAACACAATACCATGTTTTTCTAACTGTTCCAGTTTTCCAAATACAAAGAAAAGAACATACTGATGCTTTATGGTCAAAACTCCTGCTATGAGCCTCCACATTACATATGGTTGTGATTAAAGAGAAAATGTTTATTAAAAAAATTACCTCGTCAAAAAAGAATTAAAAAGATTTTCAACATAACCACCAAAATAATCAAAACCACCTGCCGTGATTTATTTCCAAAACATTAATAAGTACTTACTGTTTCTCTTCCAATGGGAAATAAATCACTTTCCTGGGTCTGTATGAGATAATTTTTAACTTTTCTGTTAACTTTACATGTCTGGTTCAGTTCTCTTATTAATGCACATATAGATTTATTAATCTCGTGTTTCCTGCCTTGGTCTCCACTTACTGCAAAGTATTTTTTCAGACCTGTTGCTAGCATCAAATTCAAAATAAGCATGTATTTTTCATAAAACAATAACATTTCTCTGTTTTAACATTTGAGATGTTGTCTTTGGTCTTTTTGCAATTAAATATTCGTTTACATGATTTGCGTAGAAAAGTCAAACGCATTCTGTTTTTATTTACATTTTACACAGCGTACCAACTTTTTCGGAATCGGGGTTATATTTATTTAATATGTATTTAGCCTGTCTGAGAGAACGGCGCTATCAACGTTGATGGATTAACGCGTGGATGATCTCCGCTCGCTCCCTCCACCTGTGTCAGTGCTGCAGAGCCGGAGCTCCGGCCACGGTGAGACACACAGAGATCAGAGGACCGAAACACAGCAGAGGTGGAGCTCTGCCCACAGTGAGACACACAGCGATCAGAGGACACAAACACAGCAGAGACTCTCACACTGAGCTGGAAACAAACGGCTGCTCAGACATGAGCAAAATAGCATAAATGCAATATTTTCAGCTGCAACAGGGTTGCTGTCACTGAGTGAACGGTGCGACTTCAAAATAAAAGCCCTCCAGTTTCATACTAGGTTTATACTTAGACATGCGTTTCTTTCAAGAGGGTCGGGGGTTCCAATCGAAGGGAAACACTAGATTTTTTATTAGTTAAATCTTAGAAACATTTATTTGACCGTTTTTAAACCAGTTTGACCACACAGGAGCTGCGTGCACTGCAGTCGGTATTTAGTGAATGTCTGTGACTGTAGATGCAGAAAACATAAAGAAAAGCATCCAGTGAAAATCATGCACATGCTGTTGAACTGAAGCTGTCGAGATATAAAATGTGTGCGTGGTGCGTATCAGTTTGTTATTGCTCACATAAAAAGAAGCGGATTCAACTGGTTTGTGAATAAATGTCACTAAACATGAGGAGCTTTGATTTGGTCAAAGAAAGAGACCACTTCAATTCCAGTGATTGTAATTGTGTTACTTAATTTGAAAAGGTCAATTGTGACATTAGTAGTAACGGATGTGTGACTTTCTAACTACCAACACCCTTGAAGAATAAAAAAAAAGAGTGGGTTATCAGAAGTATGATAAAAAAAAGTATGAAAGCATCTGTTTCCTGGATGAAAGTAAAGGAAGGCAAAGTCGTATTTTTTTTGTTTTCCCTGATTAAAGGACATCCCAACAGCAGCCCCGCAGATTGATGTGCGATACCTTTACTGAATTTGGATGAACTCCAGGAAGAGTTCATCCGTTCTCTGAAGTTTTTTTTTTTTTTAAAGGTCAACAGATCCGCCGCTTCTTTAGCTTCCACTATCAGGACTGAAGGGACATTTCTTTGGCTAATGGACAGCTGTAGGACGCGGCCGCTTGGACTCGGCTCTGATAAACCGCAAGATGGATAGCGGTGTCAGTCGGGCATGAATGGGCCCCAGTGTGCACCTCGGCAGTCTTCTTGCAGAGAAGGCATGCATCAGCAGCTATAAGGGCCCCCCCCCCCCACACACACACACACACACCCACACCCACACACACACACACACACACGCCAGCATCACAGCGCCTAAGGTCACCGGCTTCACACTCTGAGTGTGCACGTAACGACTCCTTCGCGATCCGCTGTGGCTCTGATTGTACATTCCTCAGACTAAAGCGCTCCGGGCTATATTGTTTTTGTTTTTTTTCATTTATACCCCCAAAAAAACAAAACACATTCAGTCAGTCAGAGCTCCAAAAGTGTGAGGCTGAAGTGAACGAACGCGGGGCCGACGGATCAGCCATCCAAGTTCACTTCGTGTCTGCAGCGATGCCGACAGGCTAACCAACTAGTTCCGAGGCTAATTGTTAGCTGCGAGCTTTTCATTGCGCTGGCTCAGCGTAAATAATAAATATCGATTTAGGAATTGGCGGATGGATTTAAACAACTGTAAAATAAAGAATCCCAATACTTAAGAGTTTGAGACATATTGTGTTCTCATCTTTGATCTTATTTAGATTTTATATTGAGAAGCAAAAGGACCAATTTTCTGCCCTTTTAGTGCAACAGACTTACAGTCGTTTAGATTCAAATAAAATCAGAGCTGTTCTCTGCTGTGAGTGAACGGTTGTTACAAATACAAATATTCCAGCTTTGTTCAGGCTGTTTTTAAAAAAAAATTTTTTTAATCAAAATCCATGTTTTGTACATTTTGTGGTTCGGTTTGTGAACGCAGCTTCATTTTGTTTCAGTTGTATTTTTTTTTTAAAGTGGTCTCAGAAATAGAGACATGAACGCTTGCTTACACAGAAAACGCGTATTCACGTTTGATGCTCGATCCCTTTCTGACACCTTTTTTGGGGGTTTAAATTTGCTCACAGTTGGACCACAGCTGCTCGGGTCCGTGGACGTTCACGGCCCCCAGAGAGACGACTCGAGGACCTCCCTGATACCTCTGCCCACACTGCAACAAATTCCGCTCATCTAGACTTGAAATATCTAATTATATCTCCTCAGAGGATGAACCCTTCCCTTAGGGGTCACACTTTGAACAGAGGGTGTCATGAATCTGTCCTCAACTCCAAGACCACACTTTTATTTGAAACTTTTAGCTGAGTTATTAAAAGGTCCATTAAAAACAAGCTTCTCAAACTTTGCACTCAGACCATTTGGGATTTTGCTCATCGCGGTCGACACGCTGCTCGTTAAATAACCTTTCTGAAGATACCTTCACCGCTGACGACATGTTCGGTGTCTGAGCAGCTCGTTGTACACTTGCAGGCACGTTGATTGCACTTCTTCTGCACCTGGCTGCCTTTCATATATCGGGCCGACATTTCAGAATCATAATAATGCCGTGCGCGCTGGGCGGCAACGGACCTATATATGAAAACTGGGGACGATTCAGCTGCTTGTTCGGTACATTGTGCATCACCATTACTGAATAAGATGCATTCATTAGGACAAACATTGGCGCTCCTCTGTCTACAGCAGGCTGGGACGGAAGCAGATAATTATCTCCTATCCAGATCATTCTGACCGCTGGAGACGGTTAATGAGCTCATCACGCTCTGCCCCCACATCCAGCTCACACTGACCCTGAACCAGACTGATTGCCGAGGGTTTCCACAGTATTACTATTGATTTGATGTTTTTGTTACATTAAAACAGCCAAGGCGCAGTTTATAATGTTGAGAATATGTGATTGTATATTCTCACAGCTATGCAGAAGAAGCTATGGATGTGTATTTTCTGATCCTTTTCCTCTTCTTCAGGATCAGCGTAGACAGCTTCAGCTGCGTGTTTAATGTGAAAAGTTCACTGTTAATATTTATAAAGCAGTTTTTCTGTCGAGTACGGTCCCCGTCATTACAAACAGTTTGAGTTGAAGCCGCAGCGCTGCCTGGAGTCCTGCAGTCTTTAAAAGTACAATCTTGGCAGTCGCTCTGTTTTCATCTGCCAAAATTGTCACTTACAGACAAAAAAGTCATTTCCTCTTCATCGTGCCGACTTTCCATGTTTACTTGCAAAATAGTAGCATTTTTTATGGAAACGATTTAAAGATGAAGATGTCTGGCTGTTAACCATGAAGATATGTCAAATACAGAACGCGGCGTCCCTTTTCAGAGGCCGTAAACGAAGCCGCAGAAACACACTGCCAATTGTGGAAACTGGGGCAGAACTTATTGAGCCTCAGAAGTTAAGCTCTGATAAAATGTTTCCAAATGACTTGGTTTGTTTTGCTGTTTTTCTGTCTGTGAAATTAGCTTGTGATGATAGTGTCATCCAATTACCCAGGAAGTTTACAAGCAGGGCATCCCGGAGTATTTTTTTTTTTTTTTTTAATGAACTGAGCTCATTGGCTGTCCGGGTGCAACCTCTGAGCTGACCGTCGTGGGATGCTGGCTCGACATCATCCACAGAGAGAAACTCGGTTTCGGTAATTAATTTACCACAGCTTCAAAAGGAGATGTGAAAGAGCCCCGTGGAGTTGTGGAATCGCTGTGCTTCTTTAGCTATTCAGCCCTCTGCGGCGCTGCATCAGTGGAGTTTGTCTTTGCCAAGGAGCCGGTCATGGCTCTGAGTGGGTTTGGCCCTGTGGGGGCAGATAATCGCCCCCCTCTGGTATCATGCCACGCACAGCTGGAGCCCGTCATCGGCCCCTCTCCTCTCCTCCGTTGTACTCTGCGGCTTGTTTTTAGCTTGTCGGCCAGTGGCGACAACAGATGGTGGAGCAGAAACTGGCAGCTCTCAGACTCTGTAGACGCCGTGGAAAAAAATGCTGAAATGACACCATTCACTCGGTGGAAGAATGAGTCAGGATGCTGCAGCCGGCCCAGAAAGTCTCTGATGGACCAATCCATACCTCATAAAGAGGCCTGTTATAATTATTACATAATCCCCTGATTGCAGTGTGAACTAATCACGATTATTTTGCATCATTGTTATAATATTCGGTTTAATTCATCTGCATAAAAACAGCTGGTTGAAACTGAAGTATCAGATTTTGGTTGTAACCATCTTGATATATTGCAGCCAGAAGTGACCATATATGGATGAGCTGGAAGAGGAGCCAGGAGTGAATTTGACTGATCTGATTGGGAACCCGAGGACACTATGCCCCGTCTACTCATAGCGAACACCTCACTGCACCATAGGTCTGTCAATCAAACAGACACGCCCCTAAAACCACAGCTTTTTGCAGCATGTTTTCTCATTAATTAGAAAACATTTACTGACTTCGTATTTCATGAGAGAAGTTGAATAAGAGTCCATGGAGCTGGAGGTTTCTTGCCCCTAGTGGTCATCGGTGGTATTGCAGTTGAAGACACTTCTGCATCGACCAAATTTTTCAGTGTTTTATAGAATATTTTTCCGCTGTGGCTTTAAGGCACGCTAGTGGTGAATTAGCGCCACCTGTTTATCTTGAGGCGCTTAACTTATAATATTTAACCAACTGCATTTGTTGATGGAGGTTTCTTCCTGTTAAAAGAACATTTTTCCTTCCCACTGTTGGAGGTTTTCTCTCTTAGCTTATGGAGGAATTGAGTTCTTGGATTTTTCTGTGTGATGCTGTAAAGTTCTGTTGTGAAGACTTTACTGTGTTAACTACCTTGAGATAACCTGTGTTGTGATTTGGCGCTAGATAAATAAAGTTGACTTTTGCACCGTGTCATGAAAACAGCACTTCATACAGAGGCGGCTGCACAGCTGAGAGGCAAAACAGGAGGAAGTAGTTTCAATATTATTCTGTTCAGATGACCATCGGACGATCCTGCAAACAAACCGCGGTGAACTCGATGGAACACAGTAATTGTTTTCCTTCTTGAACCTAAAAGATCATTAATATTAACTAACATTAACATTAGCCTTGTAGTAGTCATAGAAGTTCATGTTGTTATTTAATGAAGGTTATCTGAATCATTTGGAAGAGTCCTTGGAGGAATGTTGAATATTCATGCAGAAATTCACGGCTGTCCGTCCGGTAGCTGTTTGGCGTATGAGCTGCCTGCAGAACAATAACAGGGTGAACTTTAGTTCAGAAACAAAGCTTAACCAAAACACCCCGAAAAAAAAAAGAAAGGAAGAAAGAAAGAAAAGAAAAAGCAGCGAGGATCAAAACAACCTGAGATCCTATTTTTGTGGAGATCTGAGGTCTGTGAGCCCCTGCAGGCAGATGCAGCAGTAACTGAAAGGCTGAAAAAGAAAGAGGAGGCATGCTGTGACTGGTTAAGAAGATGATGTTCAACCTGAAACACATCTCTGGACTGGGGAGGTGAGGTCACGACCGAGGAGTGTGTGTCTGGACTCATCGATGACGAGGTGTCTGTGGCTTCCTTCCCAACGGAGAGCGTTTCAGAGGCGTCCTGCCTGCCTGGTCGTGAGTCTAGTACATTCTTACATTTGTCGTTCCGGAATAAAATGACAAACACGATTTACGATAAATGTTCGGTGCGTCATTTCGCTGCTTCAGAAGAAAATTCCTCTGCTGCACCACATCAGCTCCGATCAGTTGGTGCAGCCCTGATCAGTCAGGGAGGACACTTCAGAGTCCGACAGGAATCAGATGGGTTTTATCAGCTCACTTCATCATCAACGATCAACCTGACAGAGAAGATGACGTCGCCTTCAAAAACCACACCGACCACTTTGTCACATCGTTCCAGTTTCTGATCGTTTTCCTTGTAGCATCGGTGCGCGGTCCTGCGCGACATGCATGCAGTCCTCAACGGGCGGGCAGAACTCGGCACGACATCCTAACTGCCCGTTTCCACTGCTCTGCATCACGTGGTGTAACGCTGCCTTGCTTTTGGGTGAGGGAGAGAGGAGGAGCGCTTGTTTTGATGCAGCTGATGTCCCGAACTGAAATGCAGTAGAATCGTTGGTATTTAGAAATGAGATTTTAATACGAATAATTGTGCAGCTAAACTTAGACATCTTTTACTCTAAATGTGTTTCCATGAAAATGTAGATGACCGATCACCTGTTATTTTTTCATTTGACAAACTACAACTAGAGCATCTTTAGTCAATATGTCTTTTAAAAGCATCATTGTTTATAATGTTTTATTGAGTGCAACACATAATGTTCAGAGGTGAACACATTCCAGGGCTTTAAAGTGAAGTACCTGAATGTCACACGTAACCCAACACACTCCTGGCACTCTCCTGTGAAATCAATTAACAAGTTCATCTATAATGTAAAAGCATTGATTTGCAGCTGCAGCTTCACTACTCGTTAAAAGAATTTCAGTTGCTGTGCATAGAGAAAACTCAGTACTGTGTCGGGTTTCTCTCTCTAGTACTTCAGAGTGTAAATAAAGCTGAACCACGGGGGGTGAGGATCGGGAGGCTGGGATACGTTATTCCTTCGGTCATTTTGTAAATTAAAGGACCTTTAACAACATTGACTGCTCAGACGCAGCCGGTGACGAGGGCGTTCGAAGTGTTAACAGCTTCAAGAACTGGTGAAAAACAGCCCGTCTCTCTTTTTCCCTGACAAAACAAGACATGTAGCTGTTTTACAACCAAACAAACCACCCTCAGCTGGAGTCGAAGTGAAGTGGACCGAGTGAATCTCTGACCGGATGCATGTGGTGCACATTTTCCCGTGTTTTGCAGTGTTCTGATTTAATGGATGTTCCCGGTGTGTCGTTGCAGGATGCAGAACATCCATTACCATTATGAAAACGCGTGGCAATGAATGATGAAGACGATGGTACAGCCGGTTTACATATTTCTAAGCTCTTTAACAAAAACCATTAGGCTCCATTTACATGTTTACAGCAGAAATAAACATGTTTACTGCAGCAATAAACATGTTTACAGCAGAAATAAACGTGTTTACAGCAGAAATAAACATGTTTACAGCAGAAATAAACGTGTTTACAACATGAATAAATGTGTTTACAGCAGAAATAAACATGTTTACAACATAAATAAACATATTTACAGCAGAAATAAACGTGTTTACAGCAGAAATAAACATGTTTACAGTATAAATAAACGTGTTTACAGCAGAAATAAACATGTTTACAGCAGAAATAAACATGTTTCCAACAGAAATAAACATGTTCACAGCAGAAATAAACATGTTTAAAACCTGGTACAAGAAGCGTTTCTGGTCCTTGTAGCCAATTTACCTGCTTACGACAACTGTATGATTTTTTTTTTAAAAGTTTTTTTTATAGAACTCACCATTTTAATCGTATTAAGGCTCAAAAGTTCTGCAGAATTAGGGGGCGGGGCTGCTTTGAGTGACAGGTGAGTGGCGTCACAGTTGACAAGCTGCAACCGGGCTTCATCCGGCCCGTCTCAGTCTCCACCCACACACCAGAGACGACCAGAGACACCTGGAACTTTTGAAGGAGTTTTAAAACCACTCCACCACAGGAAACCTGTAGAGGACGTCACCGAGGCTGTCGTCAGTATGTTAGCTAACGGGCGAGGTGCGCCGTACTCGTTCTGAAGCCATCGAGAACACATTTACTCACTGAAGTAACAGGGATGGATGTCCTCATACTTTTGGCCAGACAGTTGTACATTTTGAAATCTACACACGGTTTATATATCCGGTTTATAGGCCTTAAAAACAAAAAAAAAACACCCCACTTGGTGCATTATTGGGCGTGTGAATGGCTGCGGTGTATTCATAGCTGTACGCAAGCTGTGATGGGATCCACAGAGGCCCCCTCTCTCCGCCTGTAAGTGGATTTTCTGTGCGCTCCATTTTTGCGAGGATTGTTTATTGGCAGCACTCACCGTCTCAGCAGTTCCAGCTGTGATAGATGAGCCAGGTGGCACACTCCATCCCCCGGCCGAGGAACAGGAGAGAGGGAGAACTGCTGCTCCATCACTTCCCCTGACCTTACATGCCTGATTATGCTGCTGCAGATCCCTGCCTGCTATTACGCTAACAAAGCAGCTTCATTTGCATAAATGCACTTAATGTGACCACGTTCTCCCGTCAACGTACGGCAAAGCACGGCGCGTCCTGCTTCCGCAGAGCCGCTTTGATTGGCCGAGGGTCTGATCTTTTGTTTCGTGCCCTAAATAGCCGAGGACGTGTGCAGGATCCTCGATGTGCGATCAGAAACGTCAACGCCGGCTCCGAGATGTGATTAAGATGAAGAACTTGAGAGAGGCGTCTTGGATGACAAAGTGGTCCTCTGCTGCTGCTGACTGGCTGCCGGTGAGAGCCCTGGCCAGGGGGGATCAGATAACTGCAGGGAGGAGAGAGCCTGCCAATCAGCAGCAGCCGCAGACGTTCCTTTGTTCTGCAGGGCTGTGATACTAAAGAGCAGGAGGAAGAGGAGGATGAAGGAGACAGCAATCAGTCAGCCACAGTAGAGCTGAGCTTATAGAATATCTGCTTCATGAATGTAATCATGACGCCTGCCCTCTTCTTCTACTCGCTGACGATTAAACACAAGTTAAAATCAGGACCGTGACGGGTTCATCTCTCAAAGTCAGAAGGTCAGAAGGAAGAGATTTAAAGTCTGAGGAGAACTTTATGAGTCCGACCAGGCAGGTTTTTATTTATTATTTACAACGTGGGCAGTCGTGAACGCTGTTGCTAGGCAACGGCGACATGGACGGCATCTAGAAGCCACAGAGGCTAACGATTTATCAAGCTAGCCGGAAGTTAACTTAATCCAGGAAATACAAAGACGATGAGGTCGCTGGGTAAAACAACATTTCCCTCAGATGTTTGTAATTGTTTCTTATTGTGTGCGATTTTTAGGACTTAATATCTTAATATATTTTTGGAGCCAACCTCTAGTGGCACTCGGTGGTATTGCAGCTTAAGACACTTCTGCATCTGAACCATTTTTCAGACCCGGAAGCTACGAACACTTTTATAAACAGTCTGTGCTTGTGAGGCAGATTTCTTTACTTAATTCTCCCCAAAACATTGTGTGTCGTACTACACACACACTCCTACCGGTGGTTTCACATTATTCCACCGAGACAGAGGAGAAGAAAACAACTGAAAATGGATGCCAGACTTTTTACATTTCAAAACATCTAAAAGAAAAAAACAAACAACAGGTTCGCAAAGACTCACTGTTGCCATTTCTTCCTAAAATTTTTGGACTGTTCACAATCGGGGTTATTAAAATTCATTAGACTCAGCAAGAATGGCCAAATATGTCACATTTCAAAAACAGCCACACATCAACGAGCAGGTAAAAGCTAAAAGCAGGCAAACAGAGGCAGGGAGGGGAATAGGCTGCTAGGATGACTACAAACACTGGAAGGCCGGCGGGTGGTGCGGTGAACGAGCGGGCGGGCGGGCGGGAGGGGGGGGGGGGGGTATACTGCAGGAGCCAATTAGGGAAATGGATGCAGGTGAGTGGAGAGGAGGGGGAACGTCAGCCGATTAACTAGCAGAGGAAAAGAGGCCAGGTGGGAGTTGACGAAATGACACCAGAGTCAGCAAAGGGGAACAAACACAACCAGAAAGAATTAACGGAAGAATGACAGAAAGGCAAATTGTTTATTTCATATCCAAGCGGTGAGGTCTGACTAATCTGTGCAGCTGAATCCGGGCTCATTATGCAGGTTATTTTCGGGAGACAACACACAGGGACTGATATTTAGCATTCTGGTGTTGATGGGATGAAGAACACGGGCCTCTTCTTCACACCTTCCACGCCCGCCGCTAAACGCTCAGGAGCTCGGAGCCAAAACGGTCTCTGTTGGAAACGGTACTGGCACCGAACACCGAGTTCCTCCCGAGCAGATGGTTGAACTTTCCACAAAATTTCACTAAAGACCCGTTTGGTGGGTTTTTTTTGTCGTGTTTTACCACCGAAACCACCGAACGGGACCAAAAACAACAAAACACAAGATAATATGGAACAATTTAAATCCCTGAGAGGTTCTTTTAAGTGTGACACGGTTACGTGATGATCACAGGTGGTAGATGGTAGAAGATGGGACTACAAGCTTCATCTGCATGTTAATTGAGCTTTTAATTGGTTCCATCATGTTTAACCCTCTCATGCATGAATTTAAAAAATATATATATATATTTTTACATTTATATTTTCAGCATACATTAATCTGCTCCGGGACTCAACAGGCTCTGTGATACTGAGTCACATGACCAGGCGTGTTAACCCCATGTGGTGCGGAGCTGCAGCTGGAGATGAAGAGGAGTCCTGCTGAGCCAAAGAGCTAGAAATCAAAACTCAAGTTAATCACTGAGAAAAATACCACCGATCATATCTTTACAGAACACATTTACCTCCATAGTAAATCAAAAAAAGAAGCACTGTTTACTGATGATGATGAAGAAGATAAAACCCTCCGTGATCAAGTCTCTGCAGGGTCGGTGTCACACTCTGAGTAATTCATTGAAATCTTGTTGATAAACATACCTCCCCATCACTAATGACGGTCCGGTCCAGGCTGCGACGGTGAGCCGAACAACTGAAGCTGCACTAATGGCCAACAAAAGGGTTTAATTTCCCCATTGCAGACCCTCAGTGCAGAGCAGCTGATCGGCCTCTGAGGAGGAAAAACCTTCACAATAACACTACTCAAAATAAGATTAGAGTGCACTTTCACTTTCTCAGAAGTTTCTCAGTACAGATTCTCCCTGTTTGTCTGGATCAAAGAGTTTCAGAGACTGTTTCCAATAACAACCGAAACCTGCACCTTCCACTTCAAAGTTGCTCGTCGTGCAGCGATGCAACCGCTGGCGGCGCTGCCGCCACGCTGTGAACGCTCCCTGGAAATCTCGTTTCTGTGAGTGCGTCACGCTCCGTCTGTGATGCGAGCTGGATCTCCTCCGCCGAGTCCAAAACGACAAGTCTTCAGCTTCAACTTTGTTTCAGGAAACAGAGAGAAGTCTCAGGGAGACATGTCCAATGATAAAAGGGGGGGAGATACGATTATGATTATGTTTTCAACACGCTGGGAACCTGTTAAGATAAGATAAGACTTTATTGATCACACAGTGGGGACATTTTTTTTGGTCATTTTTGTTGTTGGAGAACCCTGTTGTCATGGCAACACAGTTCAGGTGGTTCAAAGTGAACGTTTTCTCCTCAGACGCCTCAGGAGGTCCCAGTGGAACTCAGTGTTGACAGTCTGACTTTGGGGGACGAATTCACGGGGACACAAAGAAAACCCACCTGGTGTCTCCTGACCTGATGCGCCTTCCTTTTCTGGTCTCTGATAGTGAAGCTCCGCCCCCTCTTGAAACGTTGAATGTACCTCAGAAACACCTCGCCCGGCTCGTCGCTTCATCGCCGTAGACTTTCTGATGCATTTCAAGGGTCTCTGTTGACCATTTACAGAGGTTGACACACAAAAAAGTAGTAGAAATGACTGCATGGGCTCAGGAACACTCAGCTGTGAGCAGGCTTGTTAAAGATGTTCTGTTCCCCAAAAATTTGACACCAAAGTCTGATGTTTCTCTGCTCCAGTTTCAGGTCCACTGTGAAATCACAGATGTTCACGTTAACGTGTGGAACTCAATGATGATGTTGAACTCTGAATACTTCCTGCTGCGTGTGCACTGTGCTGCGTTCAACAGGAACAGACTCTGAACTTTAAAAGCTGACGAAGTATGAGGACGGATTTAAAGGTCCATCATAAAGTTTGTTTATTCTGTTATATTCTGTTTTTATTTGATTTTAATAAATGATTACAGAGATCTGTGGAGGGGACCTTTGGTGGGACGTGATTCATTATATTCTAAATGGTAGACTTTCATTTTGAATAACCTCGTGGCTTTGACTGCTGCTTTGTGCCATTGGACTGAAAATGAAATACTCAGTGTGCTTATCCTTTCAGTGAAAGTCAGAAACATGGTGTCGGGGCTTCGGAGGGTGGAGGCCGCGGTGAAGGACGCTGGCAGCCCGCATTAAAAAAAAGCCACTTTTTAATGATCCATCATCTCATGGACGCTGCACAACCTCCACGGCGATGGCTCCCAGACACAAATTCAATCTTTTATTCTCCTTAAACGGACATGTTGAGAGAAAAGTCAGCGTGTTCTGCCATCTGATAAATGTTCAGGTCAATGAAATCATGTAAACTCACACGTGTTGTCTCCTTTTCAATGTTCTTTGTTGTGACGATAAGCCGGCGTGTTTTTGTAATGAATCGCTGACGGGCCGGCGGGCTATCTGATTCTTGTTTGGCCGCTGGAACAATGCGACCGCCGTCCACAGCTCCGGCTCGGCCCACTGTGTTTGAGAAGCGCCCCGATAAAACCGTGTGATGTATCACGGCTGGTTTTGTGTGTGTCAGGTGACAAAGATAACGGCTGCCACATCCTCTCAGAGGACGATGTCCTCGTGCTCACAGATAACAAAGGGATGTTGTCTTTAGCTCCTCGGCCCCATTATAGCAACCCGATCTGAGCCGCTGCTGCTCGGGAAGCTGCGCACACCACTTTTACAGGATCCTAAAAGTCGGAGCACGACGGAGACGCTGCATAATTGCCCTGAATTCTGCGAAATGTTCCGTTAGGCTTCCAGACAACACGTTTCACACCCTCCAACATTAAACAATCTGCAGCAGCCTGACGACCGGCGATAAAAGGACATGAGATAACCGTTCTTTAAATCTTTACCGAGCTCCGCGACAGATTTGGAAGGGACTTTTTTTTCCAGCTGAGAGCGACTTCACGGTGGGAAAACGCTGCTTTAAAGAGAAGAAGCGGGAGGTCTCGTCACAAAAGAAGTTCAGCACCGGTGTTGCTAATGTTGATATCTTTCCATTTAGAAGAAAGAAAAAAATTAATGGGAATTATTAACAGCTCAATTAGCGAACAAATATCCACTGGCGATTCGGCGGATGTCTTGAGTGTTACCGTGAAGGTGCACCACGCTGTCATTTTAAAAATTCCTGCACATTTATGCTAATGTCGCCTTTCCCATGAATACAGAAGACAGTGCCGACCCGGGAAACGGGTGATGGATTCATCACAGAATAGATGAGGCAGAACTTCACTCCGGGAGCCCAGAATTAAATCCCAGTCTGAATGTCTGGCTTTCTGTCATTATTTGAAGTGGTATCCCTGGGAGACATTCTGCAATCTCTCCATCTGTCTGCCTTCAGCCTGATGGAGCCTCATTCATTTCTATTTTTTTTTTTGTACAAGTGTTGATGCAATGCTTGTTGCTGTCTACCATTCTAATTGTGATTAATCTGCGTGAAGTACAAATTGCTTATTTTTCACTCTTATCTCTAATTAAGTGTCTTTACGCCACAAAAAAAAAAAAAAAAAAAAAAAAAAAAAAGATCTGAGTCACTGCGGAAGGAAGTAAAACAGTGCTTGAAGAGGAAAAGTAGCTGAGGAATCTCACAGTCATAAACTCTATGTTTGAACCAGGTGAAGAAATACTGCCGAGGAGCAGCTTCATCGCCTTTAACAAGAAAACAAATGATGAAGATTTGATTTGAGGAGAAACACGCTCAACAACAACAACAAAAAAATCCTGCACGGCCAACCGTGCTAACGGGAGGCAAAGAGGCGTAGACGGAGGAAGAAGCCGGCAAGATGTCGGACGCCCACGGCCACAGCTGCTCAGCCCGCGCTCCTCTAGCCAGACGCTCCCCGTTCTTTAAATATCATAGCGATCCTGCCGCTCACACCTCCCACAACACCTTCCACGTCAGCGCCTACTCCTCCAGGAGGTCCGAGGGGGATTCGGCTCGGAGCTGCCGGAACACCTTGTGTGGGTCTGTGAGGTCAAACTCATGCGTTGGTACTTTTTTGGTTGTTGCTGCAAAGCGTATCTGAAATCCAGTTTGGTTTGCATCCGTGTTTTCTTGTTTGTTTCCTCGCTGCTTCATTTCTTGGCAGAAACAGCTGCAGAGCTCAACAAGAGGTCAACGACAAAGATGCTGCACGGCGATGGAATTTAACCGCTGAAGTCTTTTATCCCCCGACGTTCGTTCACTCCTGATGATCCGTCCTTATGGAAACAAGCGGAGACAACAAATATTGACTCGACCGTTGCCGAGCCCCTCCCCCGGGACGGAATCAAGTCTACTCTACTGGAAGAGGCTTCACAACAACGTCTGATGTCTGAAACTGAAATATTTACTGGCATACTCGATGGAGGAGAGTCAGCGTGTAGGTCAGCGACTACACCGTGACTGTTGTTCCACGCAACGTTTTACATTTCCAGATGATTTCCGTCTTGTCAATTAAAGTATACGAATGAAAAGCTGTGGTGGAAATCGTGGCGCTCGTCAACCTCAGACGACTGTCTGATGTCTAAAATATAAATATTTATTGCCGATATTTCCTGAGCTCCTTTTTCCTTCGTCATCGTTGATAATGTCACTTAGACAATAAGAAGAGGCGTCACTCTCATCTCTGTGTCCTTTATCATAACAGCTCTTGCATGCAGGAGTAGTTGGCCCTGTCTTTGTCTATAGAAACCTATTGATTAAGGGAAAATCCACAACCACCTCTGAAGTTCTTGTTTGAGTAAACATCTTGAAGCTGCCGTGAATCCTGCTGAATGTGCGTTCAATACAATGCAAGTATCCTCTCACGGCTCTCTGTAGACATTCTTCTGTCTGGGATGAATCACCGTTGGTGTTGCCGGCTCAGAACGACGCCTTCATGTCCACGGCGCATTTATTTATAGAAGTTACATGCGCAAAGAGGACACTGTTCACACATTCTGCTGTGAAATACGTCGGCTAAACACTGAAAACACTGGCGCAGTCAACAATGCAGCTCGGCTGTCTGAAATCACTCGTTTATCACTCCCTCCTCACTGTACAGGGGAGTTGTATGTAGGGCACGATACAGTGAGCTCGTTGGCCAACTGATAAAACACTTTCTGACGCTACATGGGTAAATTTGTTGCAACCTAGAGATATGTGGACGTTATAAAGTTCACTTGCAGAAATATACTTTGTACATTGTTTAAGATTATTCTTCGTGCTTGATCCTGTTTTGGTTTGTAGTGGTGCTTGTTTAGATGCTACTTTCCTGATGCATTGTGGGAACTTTGAGTCCACTATGACGTGAACGGAGGAATTCACTATAATATTATTAGATATGTAGACAGCACTACAAAATGGCAAACCCCGCCCCCCCCCAACATAGTGCACTACATACGGAATATTGAGTGATTTCGGACATGAAAATACAAAATAACTCACATTTTTACAAACTATCCCTTTATTAACTGTTTGCAGGCTGTAATTCTTATTCTCCGTTTAACCGTGTTTCTGAGGGACTCACTGTGGGGAGTCAGGCCCTAAATGCAGTTTGTCATATGAAATAAACAAGACCTTCCCTGAAAGAGACATTGTCTGGATGGCAGTATATGTTGCTCCAAGACCTAGATATCATTCAGCATTAATGGTTCCTTCCAGATGTACAAGCTACCCATGCCATGTGCAGTAATACATGCCTGTACCATCACAAATTCTGGCTTTTGAACTGAGTGCTAATAACAAGCTGGATGGTCCCTCTCCTCTTTAACCTGGAGGACACAGCATCCATGATTTCCCCCCAAAAAAATCTCAGATTGTGATCCACCAGACCACAGGACAGTTTTCCACTTCACCTCCGTCCATCTTCAATGATCTCGGGTCCAGAGGAGGCGGCGGTGTTTCTGGATCATGTTTCTACCTGGTTTCTTCTTTGGAGAGTTTTAACCTGCATTTGTGGATGCAGCGATGAACTGTGTTCACAGACGACGGTTTTCACAAATGTTCCTGAGCCCATGCAGTGATTTCCACTCCAGAATAGTGTCTGTTTTTAGATCACCACCATCAAATATTGGTTTACAGCCTTGTCCCTTGTGTTCAGAGATTTCTCCAGATTCTCTGAATCTTTTAATGATAGTATGAACCGTAGATGATGAAATCCACTAATTCTTTGTAGTTTTATGTTGAGGAACATTATTCTTAAGATTGTTGCACTATTGGGGCCCCCACAGTTAAAAATGCACTACCTACATCATTATTTTTTAAAGTAAATATGGATTTATTATAAAACTTTGTTTATCATTTTGCAGAATATTTGGAAACTTCACCAAAAAAAAAGACAAACAAGAAGAGACACGAGGTTTTGGCAGCTCCTCCGTTCAGTTTTTAAAAACATTTCTTCTAACAGATTGAAGTCACATTATTTACAAAAATGATATATTCAGTTAAAGCGGGTCGAGCAGATTCGCAGTTACAGTTTTTGAGAAACTAATAATAGACTCTTGTCTCCACCATCAGTTACGCACAGTGGGGGTGAGGTATTAACCCCTTAAAGGCCGTACTAATCTGTTTTCAAACCCAGCATCAGAGCTGAAAAATAAAGGTGTTAAAAATGGACATTAAATAATGTGGATGTAATTAAGGTTACAGTAATTGTTGATGCTTCCTAGGAGCCAAATTATCACCCATTTAGCTGAAATTGCTATTTTGTGTTTCACATACTTTCTGTAAATGACTGTATCATCTCCTTACAGCGCTGCAGAGGTTCAGTTCACACTTTTAATTATGAGTACAATCCACAGATGATTCCAAGTTCGTGGTTAAAGAAAGAGTCATCCATGTTATATGCAGAGAAAAAAAACTTAATTTTTTTCCCCCCAGTATAATATATTTAGAAAAGCATGACATGTTAAATTGACCCATACGGAAGGGAGGCTCTCTATGTCTAACACAAGGATGAGCGCGCGATCAGTCAGTTGAAGAAAGGAGGTTGTCGGCTTCCATTTCATCTGCCATATTTACCACTTAATCCACTGAGGGCACTTAGAGAGGCTATTAGGAGCTCAGTGCAGTCATGTACTTTCTGTGCTGGAGTGAAAGTTGCAATTACTAATCCAATTTAGCGGCAGACGAGTCATGTGCTGTGTGTGCGTGTTAATCTGGGTCCTGCAGCTGCCTGCTCTCGATGCCTATGAAAGGGTTCCTTCACACACATCACAAACAACACGTGTCCTCAGTAACGCCCGTCAACTCAGGTCATTTCAGTCAGTAAAAGGACATTTGTAAAAAAAAAAAAACAACATCAGCAGCCTCTTTACTTCTGCTAATCCTCAAACCTGACTTTGAAGACTTTGTTTTTACTGGAACTATGTTTTATTGCAGAAGCAGCTTCTCAACGTTCACCTCTCTGTTTTCCATTAAGGGATTTCACTGCTTTTGTTCATTTCACACAGATTTTCATCAAACCAAGAAAAGAAAAAAGAAAAAGAGCGCTGAATGTACCTTGGATCAAAGATTTAATTAAAATGGAAATAAATCTGACAGGGAAAGGGAAGATATAAAACACTCTAAACACCAGTTTGTGATGGATTTAAAAAATATTGAAATGTCTTTCAAGGTTATGGACTGAAACCATAGACTGTTTGACAAAGGGGCAATAATAGACGTCACAGACTGTGATGCAGGATGATGATGTTCGAATCCAGGAGGCAACAATGTTGTTGTTGTTGTTGTTTTTTGTTTTCTAACCCCAACCATGTGTTTTAGCTGTACGTTTCATTTTCCTGTAAATCACATGACTGTATGCAATAGGTTTTATTTCGGGAAACGTGCAACTTTCACGCCTAGATAGCAAAAAGCGTGGTTATTTCACATTTTTCCGTGATACCAGGTTCAATATTGATAATAGGGAGTAAAGAAATATCAATATATTGGCAGAAATGTGGTTTTCAAACACTTGTAATGGACGCAGGATATTTAAGTGATAAATGTTATCGTTCAAAATAACATCAGAGCACTGAAATGGCAAACTTCACTGGAGAATATAAATAACTAGAAATTGTTCTATTTGTGTTTTTATATGTGTTTTTCTTTATAATTTCTTTATAATTCTAATATTAAAAAAAACTAAGACTTTTCATGCCAACACATCAGAGTTTTGATGTGTTTTGCAGTTGGAGGATGTAATTAAACGTGCAGCTCTTAATTACAGATTAATTAGGGACTCTTGTGTCTGAGCACCCTGAAAGTACTCAAAATATTTGTTTGGTTGCTGATATGATAAAACAGTGGACGTAACATTAAACTGCTGTTGGACTGTTTTAGTAGGAATAAATGAGCCGTGGAGTTTCCGGATCACGTTTAAATTTGCATGTAGATAGAGTGGGTGTTAATTCCCAACAAGTTGTGCATCACATGAGCATAATGACTAATAAATGACCGGGGTCAATGAAGAACTTCATCCGCCCATTACCGTTAAACAACTAATATTTGCCTCTCTGTGCTGAGCATCATGAAACATGGCTGCAGCTTCCTGCAAGCTCGTGTTGCTAGGCAACAGCCAGCCAAACAGTAATGAGTGCTTTCTCCTGGACCAGAGGGTTTTCTTTGTTTCACGCTTTTTTATTTGGTGCAATGTGACAGTGAAAAGGGACAAAAAATAACATCGAACACTGGTACAACAAAATGTACTGATAACAGGAGGAATCCTGACACAAAACAAAGCTATTACATGAGAGGTCACGTCAACACACACACACACACACACACACATGTGTGTGTGTGTGTGTGTGTGTGTGTGTGTGTGTGTGTGTGTGTGTGTGTTTATCCAGCCCCACCACACTTTTTTCCATCTTTTCTTTTCAGTCTATCAGACTGTGATAAAAAAGAAAGAAAGAAAAAAAAAAGGTATCTTTGGACATGCAAAGTTAAGCCAATGCAGGAAGTCCCCAAATCTCCAATATACTCCCATTCAATAGCATGAAGTTCTCTCCTGAAATACAAAGAAAATAATTGCAGTATTCATTAGATATTAGTACTCAAACACAGCTATGGTTGGGGGCGTGTCCTCAAAATGTATTCATATTGTGGGGCAATTTGCTCTCAAGATATAAAACGTTTCGTTAGTACGATCTCCGTTTCCATGGCAACACATGGGCAAGGCAAGGCACATTTATTTGTATAGCACATTTCAACAACAAGGCAATTCAAAGTGCTTCACATAAAACCATTAAAAGCATCAAAGCATGAGGCAAAAGAAAAGGACATTTAAAAATGAATTAAGAACAGTAATTAAAACATTAAAAAACAGTCATTAAAAACATTAAGCAAGCTAAAAAAAAATAAGATAAAAGTTATAGTACAGTTTAAGACATCCTTAGATCTGGTTCAGTGAAAGGCAGCAGCAAACAGAAATGACTAACAACTGGAAAACAATCAGTCGCGTCAGCAGACTCTTATGTATCGCATGCAATGTTCACTACTCCAGGAAGTAGTCCGACCCTTATCAACCACCTAGTAACAGAGAGGATTTCTAATAAATACAGAACATAGAAACACTAAACTGCTAAAGTAGCTCAAACTGGTTGGAACCAAGATATCTGATGAACTGAGATATCTGATGAACAAAGATATCTGATGAACAAAACATCTGACAACAAAGATATCTGATGAACAAAGATATCTGATGAACAAAACATCTGATGAACAAAGATATCTGATGAACAAAGATATCTGATGAACAAAACATCTGATGAACAAAAATATCTGATGAACTAAGATATGCGATGAACAAAGATATCCATGGACTCTGCACGTGCACCGGGTGTTAAAACCAAACCGGTCCAGGTAGCTGCCGCTAAGATTTGAAGTGCGCAACTAACCGTGGTGTTACGGTACGGGTGTTCGGAGCGACCAAAAAGGACCAAAAGATACCAAATAGGTCACATTTAATAGACCTTTAACAAGTAGAAACTACATTATATTACATAGTATATGAAATTTTATTTCTAATTCTATATTCCCATTGAAGAAGTGGAGTTATATTGGTAGTGATAAGCAGGATGTGATGTCATGATGAATTGTTCCAAAGGTTCAGTTTGTGTGATGGAGGATAAAAACTCCAGTGTTTTCATCGTGGGGTTTTTGAAACTGTCCTCCTGCAGTGTGCTTCATTTTTTACGAGTATTGGTGGCGTCACAGCTCCACACAGCCTCTTTTTTTTTTTTTTTTGCTGTTTTCTATCTGAAAGCCTTTTTACTTATTTATAAATATGTATATTTTATTCTTAGTCGTGATCAATGGTTTGCAAACTGTCAGCGGGTGAGTTTCAGACGGTGCTGAATTCAAACAGTGGGTCAGACGTAGCGTTTACAATGACAAAGGCAGGAACAAAATCAAAGTGATGAGAACACAGTGATGTTTCGCCCAGACAGGGCTCCAGTTGTTAAACAGGCTTTTGATCAGTGTGAACGGGACAGAAACGCAGAACCGTTCTTGTTTCCAGTCTCTTTGATGATGTGTGTTTTTTTGTTGTCTCTGTTTGCATTTGAATTATGAAGTTGTGAACTTCACCAAGTTATTCTGATCTTCAAGTGTTTGATTGTGTTCAGTGCAGTAAACAAGGTCCACCGGCGGCGAGCACGCCTCAGAATATAATCAGCTAAATGAAAATGGAAGGACTTTAGCTGATCTGCAAGTCATGAAAAGACAATAAATGATGAAACTCGGGTATTTGACTTGCAGATGCGTTTTTTTGTTCTAATCCTATTGTCATGGGGGTTTGGGCTTTCTTGAATTCCATAATATTGTTATTGTAGTGTGTGAGAGGGGAACAGAGAGCACAATAAACAGCAAACAGGTCTGTGATTGTCTGTGACAGAGCGAGACGGCGCGGATATAAAACTATTTCCTCTTTTCTGATTATCGCGTCGCAGGGTGCAGCAGCGTTCCCCCAACTTGCAGCCTGAATACTTTCAAACTATTAGGGATGTTTTCCCAAACAGAATTTTAAAGCTTCTGACCGGGGCAGTTAGGAAAGGTGAGGACAGAATGGCCTTTATGAAGCCTCTGCCATTTTGCTAGTTGGGAGCGGTTTGCTTTCCCGTCTACACACCGACTGTCGACAATAGCGTCTGGTAAATCAGCTCCCAATCAGTGTTAGCATTTGCACAGCCACTCTGAAGGGCGGGCCAATCAGAGACCAGCATCGCTGGTTAAACGCATTGGTCCCGCCCCTCCTTCACCGTGATTGGATGGCTGTTGACATTAACGAGCGCAGCCGTTACGTTTTTCAACGATTTGTAACCGGAAAAAAAATTACCAAATGTTCAGTGCAGAATAAACATAATTAAAATCAACTTTAAAAACATGCTGTACTCAGGAAAAAAACACTTTGGTGGACACGGTAGGCAGCTGCAGCGGTGGCAGAGGGTCGGAGGGTTTTGCCGCACGCTGATTGGTTAATATTAATCCAAGGTCTACGCCCAGTAGGATGGAACGACTGCAAACTATTCTCTATGGCGGGTGACAAGACCCATATTCATGGATCGCACCAGGTGAGTGGTGGATCCCAAAGACAGCGGAAACCCCCCAAAAACAGGTCTTTTTGAAGCTTATTTTCTAATGAATGAGGGATTATTTTCAGATGGACCTCCAGAACACTAGTAAGAAGGAGTGACTTTAGCTAACAACACCGAGATACCTGCTCAAGACATTTTATTGACTTTGTGTTTGATGAGAGAAGTTGAATGGGAGTCTATGGAGCCGGAGGCTTTTTGGAGCTGACCTCTAGTGGCACTCTGTGGTATTGTAGCTTAAGACACTTCTGCATCGGAACCATTTTTTAAGATCTCGAAACTATGTCCACTTTTATAAACAGTCATTGGGAAGGACAGGTTTACTAGGAAGACCTTGTCCGGTTTAACTATCTTCGTCTTGGCTGCTCCTCTGTTGGACATGTGGGGGTTCCTCAATAAACTAAAGATGTTATTATTATTATCATGAATAAATTTTTTCTTCACCTACTTGAGCCCTCTCAGCTCACTGATACATAAAACCATTCTAACAAACAACCTTCAACAGGTTTTCTTCTACATCACTTATCGTTGGATCTTCAGTTTAATCTGCCTATAAAGACCTTTTTCAGATAATAACTGTAAAAACATAAGAAAAGGATATTTCTGTCAAAAGAAAATTCCAATGCAAAGATATAAAAGGTGAAAACGGAGTTAGTCACCCGCTGAGTAAGCTGTGCTCCGACATCCACTGTGTCATGTGCTTCATATGACTGATTGCTTCCCCTTTTTTTCCCCCCATGTCTTTGAGAACATCATATGTGAGATGCACTGACTCTTGGGAATGAAAACACTGACTGTAGTGGTTTCAGCTGGATAGTTTCAATCATGGTAAATGGATTTTCTAAATGCCAAAGTAGCTGCTTTATAGATTTAGCTTCCCGGAGAGGAGAGTGGACTCATTTAGCCGGAATATTGCTGACTGCCCCTCGTGCATTCACAAAGCAAACCGAGAGGAGGGAGGAGGAAGGATTTTTCCTCCGTCACTTTGTGATACACACACTTCCACGACCAATCTCTGACAGATCACTTCCACAGCCATCTTGATGCATCTCAATTACTGTCAGAGGTACTATTTACCGTAGCGCGGCGCCTCGGGTGACCAACAGCCTCCTGTGTTTTCTTTGATTTGGTTTTCGGCTCCATCCGTTCTTCTTCGGTCTCAGTGAGCTGTGAACATGTCAAGCAACCCTGCTCATTATTCTGTAATCCTCTGAAGAGGTGTGATGAGGAGAAAATCTTTGTAATTACATTAAAATATGCAATTTTGTTAAATTACAGTCTGTCAACCTGACACATGACACATTTGCAGCTGAGAGGTATGAGATGGTGGAAGGCTATAAAGATGGAGGAGGGCTCACCAACAGGGACGTCACCTGTTGGTTTGTAAGCTACCATTATGAAGTCTCGAGTTCGGCTTTTTGTCTCTTGCCCTTTTGCTCATTTGGAGCAGGAAGTGACCATATTTGGACAATCTGGGGAGGTGCCAGTGGTGAATCTGACTCAATCTAATTGGGAAACCAGGGACACCAGGCCCTGCCCATCGATAGAGGAAACCTGACTGCACCACAGGCCTGTCAATCAAACAGACACGCCCCCAAAAACACCTCTTTTTAAAGCTTATTTTCTAATTAATGACAGATTATTTTCAGTTGGGAGTTTATGGAGACGGAGGCTTTTTGGAGCCAACCTCTAGTGGCACTCGGTGGTATTGGAGCTTGAGGTACTTCTGTATTGGCCTCATTTTTTAGACCTGGAAGCTACAAACACTTTTATATTCAGTCTGTGGAAATCACATGAGCGATATATAGAATTAGGTTATTTCAGGGAATCATGGTGCATCGTTCATGCAACTTGAAAACAATGACATCGTTGAAAACACGCTCACATTGCAGACTCTAAACCATTGCTGATACCCGGGCCATCGGTTATGTTGGATTCTGACACCAGCATCATCCTTCAACTATGTTAAAATCACCAGCGCTTCAAATCCTAAAATAAAGTGCTGCAATTTACTTTAAAAAAAATAATTAAGAAACCGGAACAATCAGGAAAATTTTCACTTTTACAGAAAATACTGAAAAAGTGTAATTATAGAAGCAAAATGAAAGTCTTTCGCCACATAGAAATATTTTCTGCCACAACATGTTTTAAGAAATCAAATTCATGATGTGACAGTGCAGCGGCTAAGATAAACACTGTGGTTTTGTTTAAATGTATTACTTTATTAAGTTTAGAGGTCCTTTGTTGTCATGGTTACAAAGTTGATGAATCGAATGATCTGTTGGAGTCGGGTCAGTTAGAGAAAGCTTCTTTAAAAACACGTGTCATCTGTTAGTTGGAAACGACCGGCGGTCCACCGCGTCACAGCCGGATGTTTGGTTGACCCATCCATTGACCCCACATGCTCATTTGCTCATATTCAGTTCCGTTTTTAGAGGGCTCTTGTCACTCGAGCACAAATACATGCTGCAATTAAAAATGCTGTAATTAAAAGGAATAGAGCAGTGCATTAATACATTAGAGCTAAATGAGACCGAGAAGCCTGTTCGCCGACGCCATGTCAGCTGGAGTTAAATGACCCTGAACGGCGGCGCGGCTGTCACTCAGGTGTTAAAACGATCATCAGCGCAGACACGGTGATGAGAAAAGCACTGAATAATAGTGATTACGTGGAAATGTTGTGTCAGAACACAACATTCCTGCAAAGGGCATCATTTTTCTGTCGATCGGTGCATTTTACTGGTTTTTAAAAGCAACACGTCTGCATGTGTTTGCCATCAGTCTGGCCTCACTGCATGAAGTCCTCCCAGAGAGAAATATTGCTGTGTGTGTGATGCTTGAGTGCTTTATGGACATGAATGGTGAGACATTTCAATTTAGACCAAATGGGAACTATGGATCAAAAAAAGCATTCGGACTCTGTATTTTCATCTGTTCACGGGGGTATCGAGGACGGATTCATCAGGGTGTTTTTCCTCTCTCCTGATTGGGAACGAGCTGCCAGCACACATGCATCCCTCAGCTTGTAATAACACCAGTGTGGACGAACAGGCCGCCTCTCCTAAAACTGCTACCAGGAATCTGTTGGCAGGGTCGTGCTGCAGAGAGAAAACTGTTCTCCCAGGATAAACTCTGATATTGTAGCGCGGGGAAACATCCATTTCTCAAAAGGCAATTTCCTCACAATAGAGTGTGATTCCTGGGGAGATGCTAACGTCGTTTGAGAAGAGCTCAGCTGCTCCTGATTAATTGTTATGGAAAGAGAATGTGATGTGACGATATCATATTCACAATGAATGAACGAGGAAGGATTATTTTCGAGATGCCTGAGTCCCACATTCATGGATGTAGTCTTCAGTTCTGGAAAGTGAGGCCAATGCACAAGTGCCTAAAAGTGCAGTACCACTGTGAGCCACCAGGGGCTGGCTCCAAAAAAAACATCTGTCTTCAATAGACTCCCATTGAAAAAGCATCAACCACAAAATAAAATATTTCCAGCATTCATTGGATATCAGGTCTCAAACATATGTTTGGGGTCGTGTCTGTTTAATTGACAGGCCTGTGGTACAAGTTAGGTTTCCGGTATAGATGGGCGGGGCATAATGTAAGATCCCCCCCCCCCGAGCTCGTCCAAATATGGGCACTTCTGGCTCCAAAAAAAACCAAACAAAAAAACGAGAGGCAGAGGTGATTTGTTTCTGATCGGAGGTTATTTTTCTAATCTATTAAAGTTTAAACCACCTTCAGTTGTTTTTTTTTTTTTTTAAAGCAAATTCAGACCAAACAAAATTTACAAGATTTAAACTATTAAGGAAAAAGTTGGCAGAAGTGGGAACTGGCCCTGGCTGAAACCAGCCGATGATGTCCTCTTGAAACTCAGCTTGCCGAGTCATCAGTGGGCACATCACCTCTTTCAATCAGCTTGTAACAAAGTCAGCTGCAGTAACCGAGTGAACTGGCAGCATTTCGTACAGAAGAACTCAAGTGTTTGTATAATTTAAACCATTTTTCTGAGGAGACACAGACTCCTCTAAACGACCGAACCGCTGTGGATAAAAATAGGTGACAGAGCAGAGGGGGATGTCCTGTCTCCAGTTAAGTGCAGGTGTAGTGAGGAATTCCTTGCCGAATCTAAAACACCACAGCGGGCCAGATGTTGATGAATGTGCAGCCTCAGGTTTGAGGAGTGGAGCGTCAGGGCGACATGCCGTTCCACACTACCGCCAGCCCGTTGTGTTTGCCTTCATTAAATCATGTGCAAATACGGCCGGCGGCTACGAAGACGCTCCGATCGATGCTCCCCCACATCAGTGCGGTCCGATCTGCGCTCGGCTGTTTGGACGGGAGCCGCCGGGTCACAGCGGATCATCCGTCCTCTGTATCGCTGCCTCGTCTCCAACTTTCACGTTTTATTTGTTGACCGTGCAGATTTGTGTCGTGTCACATTTTAATAAGGTGAGATGCACTTTAGAAATTAAACTGCTTGGTTCTGTACGAGCACATAAACTTCCTCATCGGAACGTATTTGTGTCTATAAACTCACACCATCTGGCTGCATATTTGTGGCGCTGCGTGCTCCCCAGTCGGATTTTCTGCAGAGCCTCTGCTTGTTTGTTTAGCTGTCTTTGTTGCTTTGATCGGCTCGGCTGGTTCAGGTCGAAGAGAGCAGCGACGTCACCGGCTGAGACCGAATTTACTATTCACACAAACCATCGGACTTATATTTAACTTCAGGAAGGTCGAATGGATATCCGGCTGCTCGTAGAACCACAACAGCAGGTGATATTGGAGAATTCTGCAGTCTGGAGAGCCGAAACCTCTAACTTGTTATTGTTCTCGCACGGAAAAAACGGCAGCTGAATGTTTGAGTTTTTTTTTCTGGGCGTCGAGAGTTGAAAAATGTTCAACTTTGAGTTGGCGGGACCAATGCACCCCCCTCCACGACTCACTTCAGAGGATACCCGGTATCATAGCATCTCCAAAGCACCAGCCCAGTTTTCAGAAGAGCTGTTCACAGCAGACATAAATGCCAGCACCAAATTGCATCATCATCCATCCAACAGCTGTTGCAGAACCACATTGCAGCCACGTGTTGTCGGTACCAGGGGATACTGTGGCTCAGGAGATCACCAAAGACACTAAGATCAATGGGAATTCATCCAATAGTTGCACCGGATTTTGGTCTGAACCAAAGTCATGGCTCAACCAACCATATCGATTTCAGAGGTGCCTGATACTCCGTCGTTGTGTTTCTCCAACGGTCACGAGGCCTCTTTAATGAGTTTATTTAGTCTAGTCTTCATTTGTAAAGGAATACGTTGCAGTTTGCTAAGAGAGATCTTTATGATTACTCTTATCTGCTCCTTGGAAGCTAACTGGTAATGTAATTAAGAAAGAGACGCTGATGTTAATTAACTTTGGTAGGGGTGAAGGAGCTGAGAGCTGCTGTTGTTTTAACTAGTGTGAACCAGTGTGTCTCTGCAGTGATTAATCATCGGAGGCCTGCGGTCTGTCGGCGAAAGCAGAAGGACACCTTGGCTTTGCGCTGATACAGGTGCCGTAAAGGAAAATATGAGCCCTGGGCTTGTTCTGCCCCGTGGGGTTTCTTTTCCGAAGTGAGCCTGATGGGGTTCCAGCTTCCTCACACAAATGTCAAGCAGAGGGCATCTGAGGATTTAATTTAAACACAAGTGCAGGTGTATCCCAAAGGACCCAAGTGATGTAATTACATGTTTTCACATTATTCATATGCAGTCATATGGTATTCCTCATAACAAGGTTTGAGACGGTGAGATAACTGAGACGGTTCCTCACTCTGGATGCTGTAAATAGAAACCGTGGTGCGGTTATTTACCTCTGTTCAACCCACAGATTGTTTATAAATGTGTTTGTAGCTTCCAGGTCTGAAAAATTAGTCCGATGCAGAAGTGCCCTTCAGCTGCAATACCACCGAGTGCCACTAGAGGTTGGCTCCAAAAAGCCTCCGGCTCCATAGACTCCCATTCAACTTTTCTCATCAAATACAAAGTCAATAAAATGTCTCCAGCAGTTATCTCGGTGTTGTTAGCTAAAGTCACTCCTTCTTATTAGTTTTCTGGAGGTCCATCTGAAAATAATCCCTCATTCATTAGAAAATAAGCTTCAGAAAGACCTGTTTTTGGGGGCATAACTGTTTGATTGACAGGCCTGCGGTGTCAGGTTACAGCTATCGGTGGGCGGGACGTAGTATCGTCAGGTTTCCAATCAGATCGGTCAGATCCACCGCTGGCTCCTCCCCCAGCTCGTCACTTCCTGCTCCAATAGCAAAGATGGTGACAGACAGAATCTGAACTGGAGGCTTCATAACTTTCACAAACCAATGGGTGACATTGCCTTTCTGTGTTCTGTTATTCCTCCGTCAGTTTGTGGTGACAGAGCCATATTGTATTTTACCGGCAGCTCCTCCACCCAGCAGTCAGCAGATGGAGGCTGAATGCTTCAGAGAGCAACACCGAGCTTCATGCTATCACAATTAGACTTCATATGTTTAAAATATTAGGCAATTCCCATCTGTGCGGCGCCTCAAGAGACATGGCGGCATTACGTTTCCTTCAAACACACCAAGATTACAATCAGCTTCCTCCGTAACTCCACTTCCAGCTCCTTCAGCGAGATCTGCCTGCTCAGATTGAATAGCAGCCTCACAACAATCCCTGTTCGCTGCCTGATAGGAGCGTCAAACCTCCCTGCAACGACTTGAAGATTTTCTTTAGACACTCCAGCTATTGTGCCACCGACAAAATGTTACAGATTAAACTGTTATGCAGTGCAGCCAGTTGGAACAACAACAGAGGACCAACTGCTCTCAGAGCAGCCACTCAGACAATTAAAAACAGAAACTACACATCACGGTCATGCAGCCCTGCAAACAGAGTACACAAACACAAAATGAAACGCTCCACTTGTGCAACCAAAGTGTCAAACAAAATACTGTTGTGCTGCACAAATGACATGCACGAGGACAACAGACAGCAGTCATTTTATTGACCAAAAAACCTTAACAAAACTGTAGGATGCTGGAGGCCGACCGAAGGAGGCGTAGCTTTCCCTCATAAACTTCTCTAAACAAAGTAAAACCCCAAAAAACAGGATGGCCAGACCTTCAGTCTCAACAGGAAGAAAAAAAAAAAAAAACCCACTCAGTCAGAGCTTCTTCTCCTCCAACCTGCCCTAAATAGAATAAAAGTGGGCGGAGCCATTCACTCATCACAGATCAGAAACACCTGAGGAGAGAGGAACACAGTCCCTTCCCCTCTCTCCCCCCTAATTAAACTTCACAGCAGCTTTATTTTTCTTTCATCAGCAGTAAGCGAATTTAAACGCTGGAGCTCAGGTTCTGCTTTTGGAACTCAAAACTATTTATTTACCTTCAAATCTCAGTCGGTTTTATCCCCCCGATGACTTTTCCCGGTAATTCATCTCAGTGCAGAATACATAAATAGCTTTAAAATGTTTCCGGCCCGTGTATTATAGTACAAGCGTGTGAACTAAATGGTGTGTTCACACTGCTTGGGACCATCGGAGGCCCTACAGCACAATCTCATTATAAACACCCCTCTGTTTATTCCCTGAGCTCAGGGAGCTATTATCAAGCATGTGGCACACTGTCATCCTCATGCACACCAGAGATGAGCTTGTTTTCTCCCCCCACGTTTGAAGCCGTCCCCAAGTCATATCCCAAGAAGCCGCGTGACAGGCCATCACTCTCCATCTCCAGCGACCCAGAGCCAGACATCAGTTTGGAATGGGTGTCGCTGTTCCCAGTTTTGTCAATCATGACAGCCTCTGCAGCTCCGTAATGCAGCACAGATGGCGTGTCGGTGCGTGTCCCCGTTTGTCACCTAAAAAAGAAGGACTGACGGGGTCTGTGCCCGCGCGATGTCTTTGGCTTGTCACAAACTACACACACTCTCCTGCTGCAGCGTACAACACCCTGCAGACAAACCGGCAAATGGCAACCATCCGTGACGCCGAAACAAACACACAACAAATACTCAAACAAATAATAATCAGCTGCGTCCTCTTTTGTTCAGGAGCCATCGTAAACTTGATCCCAGTCGTCCTCGTTGCTTAGTCAGCTTTTCTGTATATTCAACATCTGCACATTCCAAAATAGAGGGATCACGATGTGATGTTATGACCGCGATATTCAAAAAGGACATATTTATTGTGTTACTTTAACATGCGTGATAAAATCATTAAACATTCCAGCGACAGTACCGATCTGTGGCTATCGAACAGGGAAGAAGACCCACCAGTTCTGGGTTCAGTTTGACCCGTTGATGTGCAAGTTAATTTTGACTCATCAAAATGTTCCAAAACTGCATGTTCATAATAAATCTATATTTTTACTCACCATTTAGGCCGATATAATTCGATTGCTTTTTTCTTAAAAGTTGCAAAGCAAGAGGGCATGCTGGGAAATGCTAATTTTGGTGTCCAATGAAATCCCAGCCCTGTCGGTGTCTTTACACTGATCTTCGGCTCCTCTGCAGGGAATTAGCAGCAAACTGTTCGAAACATCACAAACAAATGAGCATTTCCCAGCATGACTTCTTCATTTGTACTTCTAGAGAATAGAACAACCAAATTATACAGGTTTAAGCGACAGGAGAAATATCTATTTTTTAATAAAACATGCAGTTTTGGAATCGATTTAAAAAAAAAAAAAAGACAAACATAAAAAAGAAGCTGTGACTGAAAATTAAGTGCGCAAGGTGGGAAGGTGATATATATATATATATATATATATATATATACCACAGATGGTTTCCCTTTATTGAACAAACATATGATTTCTATATTTATATTCATTTTGATCTAAAACTATCACCATCCTAATTATCATAATCTCAGTCAAGATGTTTTTCTGTGCATTAATGAACACGACTTCACACTGAAAACCACAAGGGAGCTCCAGGAGCAGGTTTCCTCCCAAAATATTCTGCTTGCGAACCATTTGCATATCAATATTTAAAAATATTCCTCATCACTTTCCGGATGAACATTTTTATTGCCATTTTCCCAGCGGCTGACTAAGATATGTGGACTGTTACTGTAAGGTCCTTGTAAGATGCCGCTAAGCTGCTGCGGTTCAAAGTAAATTTAATGAAACAGAATCAGACCATGAAAACAAATACAGGGACGGAGACAGAATGAGGAGGTCGGAGCAGTGTCAGGCATTGACAAAACATTAAAGGTAGTCTCTGTGAGTTTTGACCACAGGTGGTGCTGTGGAGCAAAGATTTTATGTGCAGGATACACATGACACAATATTTGTATTTCTTGCTGTAGCATGAACAAGCAGCAACCAACCGTGACGTTACCTGTTGTTTTATCGAATTCGGAGCAGTTTGGAGGTGACCGTATTTGGACGAGCTGGGAATTCAACTCGATCTGATTGGAAACCCAAAGACACTATGTCCCGCCTACCGATAGCGGAAACCTCACTGCACCACAGGCCTGTCAATCAAACAGACATGCCCCCAAAATACATATTTTTGAAGCTTATTTTTTAATGAATGAGGGATTATTTTCAGATGGACCTCCAAAAAACTAATAAGAAGGAGTGACTTTAGCTAGCAACACCGAGATAACTGCTGGAGACATTTTATTGACTTTGTATTTCATTATAAAAGTTACATGGGAGCCAACCTCCAGTGGCCCTCGGTGGTATTGCACTTCCGCGTTGGCCTCACTGTTTTATATCCAGTCCTTGAGCGTGGCGGAGGGATCCATCCGAGTCGGTTACCAGGACACAACCTGACAGGAAAACCTCCGTCCATCTGCTAGGACAAAAGACACCCACGTGTGTTTTGGAGAGCTGACAGCTAAAGGCTCGTATTAGCTCTGCATGAACTTTACAATACATCTGGAACAGACGACGACTATGGATGTGCTGTCCCGGTTCTTAACCAGCGCTGCGCGAGGATTACTTCACAGCCGGGGTGAGAGGGGGATTTATTTCAGCAAAACTCTCTCCACGTATACGCGGTGTGCAAATATTGTGTTTCGATACACTTCAGCATCCTACTGAGCTCCATCCTTTGTGCTGAAGGAATGAAGAGCTCTATTAGTGTTTGAAGTTGTGCCCTGTAAGACGGAGGCGGCAGCGAAGCTCCACGACCATCAGGATAAATACGGCGACAGGTGAAGGTGTCGGGGCATTTCAGCAGTGAACCGACCGAGCAGAACTTCGCTGCCGGGTATTATTAACAGTAATATTCACACGTGACAGATGCACATTACAACAGCGAGCCAAGCAGCGATCATTTCTATCAGGCAGCGACCCACAGTAACAGTAATGCAGCTGTTGAAGGCAAACAGGTTGGGCTGAGCTGAGGCAGAGAGGAAGAAGAATCTGCTCTTTAAGATGAAAGAGAGCAAAGTCCCAAACAGACAACTTTGGGTTTGATTAATGAGAGAACGAAACTGCAGTAATCTGTGAAATAACTTATTCAGCTCATTAATAACACATGCAAATTAGAAAAATGAAAAGAAAAGTCAGATTTAAAAATGAGTGTATATGTTGTAAAGCTAAGAAAGCCCACACGAATAAAGGATTATTACATTTTTATTGTTCATTGCCTCTCGAGCAGCTGCAGGGAGGCAGTCAGAGCTCCCTCCCATAAACACACACATATATATGTATGTATGTATATATATATATATATATCTGTATATAAATAATACAGTATAGGCTCACTGTGCAGTCTAATATTGTAATTCTGTCAGCTGATCGTGAAACAAACTGTTTTAGAAGAGAATTTCATTCTTAAATGAATTAAAAGAAATAAACTCTCATAATAATAATCCCTTTTTTTCCTTCGAACGCAGTTAACTTTATAATGACTCGTTCGAATAAAAAATGTACAGTCTATATGCGCAGCAGACTGTTTGAAGTAGTTTTCCTTGTCATCCAGCAGAGGGCGCTCTAACAAATCACGTTGACCTATTGTGACCAACCGTCAACCATCAGTGATGTCATCATTGGTTTGTGAACGTTATCAAGCCTTAAATTCAGATTCTGTCCGTCACCATCTTTGCTAGTTCAGAGGTGTTTGGAGCAGGAAGTGACCATATTTGGACGAGCTGGGGGAGGAGCCAGCGGTGGAGCTGACTGATCTGATTGGAAACCTCACCATACTACGTCCCGCCCATCGATAGCTGTAACCTGGCTGCACCATGAGCCTGTCAATCAAACAGACACGCCCCCCAAAACAGGTCTTTCTGAATCTTATTTTCTAATGAATGAGGGATTATTTTTAGATGGACCTCCAGGAAACTAATAAGAAGGAGCGAATTTAGCTAACAACACCGAGATAACTGCTGGAGACATTTTATTGACTTTGTATTTGATGAGAGAAGTTGAATGGGAGTCTATGGAGCCGGAGGCTTTTTGGAGGCGACCTCTAGTGGCAGTCGGTGGTATTGCAGCTTCAGGGACTTCTCCCTTTTACATCCAGTCTGAGTCTGCTAACACCACATGTTAGCTCCTACCAGCGCTGTGATGTTTCCAGTCTCATGGCTGCGGGTTGTTTTTCTTGTGTTTTGTTGGTCATTTGAAACTGAGATCAGAGCTTCACACCGTGTTCCCGCTCACAGTCACTCTCTCATGACACATTTGTCACAATGCTGCTCACAAAGAAGCATTTTTTTTATGGGAGGGGGGGGGGGGTGTTGCATTCCTCCCATTACAGTCCAATCAAATCCATAAGAAGAGGAACATTTCTATTTGAAGGACCCCGCTCCAGACTTCAGCCTGCACACACTGCACCGCCACCACAAGGACGACTTCTACGTTTTCTGTGTGGATGTAAGCGTGGTAATTGATTTCCCCTTGAGTATGGACCTCGTAGTTGTTAGAGGATTTATGGCTCTGTGTATGTGTGTGTGTGTGTGTGTGTGTGTTTGTGTTTGGATGGAGGCTCTTCTGTGTTTTCAGCCCATGAAATGCAATTAGTTTTATCCACGGGGGATGTAAATGCAGCTCCCTCACACTGACATGCACACGCTGAATTAATAGCCTCCCCGACACCAACTCTTTCTGGTGTTTACTCGGACAAAGCCTCCAAGAAGGAGGAAGGACCTCTGAGCTCCTCCGACAGCTGCTAGGCCTCTCCAGTGGCTCTTTACCCTTTTTACAGTGTGTTTTTTTTGGTTCCCCAGAGCCCATCATGTTTCACTGACCATGACATCGCTGTGCGAGATGACTCCAATTTATACCCAGTGAAACAGATAACTGAATCTGCACGGGGGAGGCCAAAAATAGAACATTATAATTAATTTATTTCCATTAATGATTCATGGATTTACTGTAACAAGCGAGAGGCACAGCATGTCAAAAGAAATGTGGCTAAATAATTAAGATTTTACAGAAAAAAAATAGAATCCCTTAGTGATGCAGAAAATTTCCCTCCAGCCGGGGAAAACAAAGTGAGCCGGCCGCGGATCGACCCCCCCACCCCATCACTGGGGCTCTGTAAACACACAGGTCTGATAGCAGTGCGCAGCGGGTCCACCTGATAACGTCTGCTGGCCTGTGATTACACCAGAACACTGTTTGAACCGGTCCAATCTGGATTCACACATTTTTTTCTGGGCTAGCAAACATAAAAAGACTCTGGGCACATTTTTAAAAAGGCAGATTAAATTAAATGATGTAATTCTATCACGATATTAAGTTGGGTCGAGATGAGCTTACCAGATATACTGTAAGATTGTAAATATTAAGGTTGGTGGTGCTCTGCTGTCTGTCACGTGTCGGCCTCAGTTGGTCCTTCATCTGATTGCTCGTCATGAGCCGATTAAAAAGTCCATCTTTAAACTCAAACATCATTTTAATCTTCCTAAAATCTTAAGAATTTTTTTTTTTTTTCTGTTTACAATCACATAGTTCATCCTCAGACCAAAATTCCTCTGCAAACTGCCAAAGGAATAATCCCAATTCCTTATAAATTCATATTAGGACCAATCAGCAGCCATCAATGATGTCATCGTTGGTTTGTGAACGTTATGAAGCCTCCAGTTCAGATTCTGTCCGTCACCATCTTTGCTAGTTCGGAGCGGTTTGGAGCAGGAAGTGACCATATTTGGACGAGCTGTGGGAGGCTTTTTGGAGCCGGCCTCTAGTGGCACTCGGTGGTATTGCATCTTAAGACACTTCCGTGTCGGCCTCATTTTTCAGACCTGAAGCTACAAACACTTTTATAAACAGTCTGTGGACACAAACAATTAGCCATTTTTAAAATAAGATATGAAAGTGACAGTTAGCTTTGACAAATTCTCTCATTTGGAAATCTGGGCCATCAAATGACTAATTATCTTTCTGGCTCCACCATAGGTGGGCGGAGCCAGAAAGATAATTAGTGTATGTGGTGCTGCGTTCAAATGTAAGTCGTGAGCTGGATCATCAGTGATTCAGAGACCCCGATGTGATTTATTATCCGCTCATATGATAACTGGAGAAAACATGAGTGTAGAATTAACATTTCAAAACACTTTAACAATCTATTAGAAGAGGAGGGATTTAATCTGAAGTTATAATCATTCAGTCATCTCTAAAAATAACTACATATATAACATTAGAATCTTGATCCTTGATTAATAAGCTTCTTTTAATATATAGATGATATACTGAAAATGTCCTTTGTTTAATTGCTTGGATAAAAAAACAAAAACGTTGCAGCTCACAAAAACATCACAGCAAAACTACAGTTTGCTAATTAAGTGTCACGAACTGACTCAGAGAGCGAAACGAGTAGAAGTCCTCTCAGGAGATCCACTTCACTCAGGTTAAATGTATTTTTAAATAAGTTAATTCAAACTAAGACAGGAGTTTGGAAATGAGCAGAGCTGAAACATGACAAAATGTTGACGGCTGATGGACAGAGGAGAAAAACAGACTGAACACCTGAGGTGAGCTGCATCAGCTGGCGAGCCTCACCTGTCAGGTAATCAGCCTCCAACGAAGCCTAAAAACGCTCCAACACTGACGCTGCCTTCAAGTGGATCCTGTGAGCTCGCTGTTAACTCTGAACATGCAACCAAACATGAACCTCCACGACCTCTGACCTTTCTGTAAACGTCAGCAAACACGTCACAACTCGTGAACTCACGGCTTTTAGAATGTTTCGAGTTCTGACGTCGTGGATACCACAAGAGGGCGCCGCTCATACGGACTCTTCTCGTTCTACGGGGTGAATATGACCGCGTTTGAACGCAGCACGAGTTTCTAAATGAACCTGAAGTGTGCGAGCAGCAGGACGGGAGGACTGGAGAGTGAACGCAGCTCGGTCCGACTCAGACGTTCACACAGCCAGTTTCCATCTGGGACCTTAAAAATTCTGGAAAAGTGTTTTTTTTAATAGTTTTTCTGTCACTGCTGGTAAACTCTGTAAAAAAAGAAGATCAAATGAATACATGAATTTCAAACTAAAAGCAAAACAAAAGCAGCTGTGATCATTGGTGAGCGGGACCGGTTGCTCTCGGGTGGAGCGGCTCTTTGATTCCTGCGTTAACTTTGTAGAACGACTTCTCTTCACATTTAAGGGAATTTTTACTCTGTATCTTAAAAATGTCATCCCGTATTGAGTTTTATTTCAAAGCTTTCAGTTAACATGTGTTTGCAAATATACAGTTTATTAGTGTTTATTGATACTTCTCCATGCATGAAATAAACAGCGGACATTGTTTGTATTATAATTAGTTGTTATTTTTATTCATATGTTGTAATGTACTGAAAGGAGGAATGTCATTGATCCATGTTCTCTTTCTGGCCCAACATACAAAACAATTTAAAAATAACTGATCACATGAAAATGCAACTTTGAATGACCCTAATCACAGCCTGCTGATAAAGATCACACTGCTTCCTCCATTAAAACTGTAAATAAAACATGGGACTTGTTCTGGAGGAAATTGGATTGATAAGTCAAACAAGTTTTCCATCAAATATTCACAGAAATACGATTTCAGCCTGATGAGGCCGCTGACTGCTCCACAGATTCACTGAGCAGACACACCGAGCTGCATTTAGATCTTCGTCTTCCTGCTTTACATCAGTAAACAATGTGCCGTGTCACTGCACTGCTGCAGAGGAGATGTGTCGATACGTCTTTGTCTGCCGGAGCTTTTCTTCCAGTCGGTCTCTGCTGCGCTGCTGCAGAAACACAATCATTCAACTCAGCCTACAGGACTCAGAGTGGAGGATTCAGGAGGAATGATTACAGGACAAGTAGTTCCAAACTGAACATTAGGAACAAACCATTATGACATCACATCCTACTCATCAGTATAAATACCACTCCACCTCCACAATGGGAATATATCATTAGAATTTCATATAATATGTAATATAATGTAGTTTCTACTTGTTATAGGTCTATTAAATGACCCATTTGGTGAAGTCGGGTCTCTTTTGGTCCTTTTTGGTCGCTCCGAGCACCCGTACCGTAACACCATGGATAGTCATGCACTTACAATCCTATCTGCGGCTAGCTGAACCTGGTTTGGTTTTAACACAACACAGTGATAAAATGTTAAAAACACATGAGTCAATGGATATCTTAGTTCATCAGATATCTGTGTTCATCAGATAGCTTTGTTCATCAGATAGCTTTGTTCATCAGATATCTTTGTTCATCAAATGTCTTAGTTCCAACCAGACAGAGCTACCTGAGCAATTTAGTGTTTCTGTGTTCTGTATTTATTCAGTTGGAGACTAGAAATCCTCTCTGTTGCTACGTGGTTGCTAAGGGTTGGACTACTTCCTGCAGTAGTGAACATCGCAAACAAAAGGTTTTATATTTTGAGAGCAAATTGCTCTACAATAAGAATCCATTTTGATGACATATTTTATTTAGTTGGTAACTTGTATAATCAAAGTATTTATTGCTTTATCTGTATCTATAAATGCTGCTGTAGCGAAGAAATGTCCCCTTGCAGGATTAATAAAGTAAGTATCTATCTATCTATCTATCTATCTATCTATCTATCTATCTATCTATCTATCTATCTATCTATCTATCTATCTATCTATCTATCTATCTATCTATCTATCTATCTATCTATCTATCTATCTATCTATCTATCTATCTATCTATCTATCTATCTATCTATCTATCTATCTATCTATCTATCTATTACTTCAGTGATGCTAACTGACCGCATCACTGTGACAATAATGACGTTTAAGCACATCCTCTTCTGTAATGTTGCTTAATTGAATATTATATTTATGATTATGTTTTCATTACTGTATAATCAGCTGATAGTTGGAATCGTTGTGTTTTCATTAACTTCTTAACTACAGAGGAAGTGGATCCTCTTCCTCAGAGCCACCATGTTTCCACAGGAGCCTCGTAGGTACAAACCAACCGTAGATTCTCTGTAACCCGGTTCAGATCAAAGATTCATATCCATGTGAAATTATTTCAAAAATGTAGGAGCCTCGTGGCGCAGCCTGCGAGTCGACGTGTCAACTCGTGTTCTCGTCGTTTCATCACGACTGCGAACGCAGCTTTTGCATGAACTCACTATCGCTGTACTCATTCATGTTTTAAGACGCTACGAATTCTTTTCCAGCTGTATGGCAGGCGGCCATTAAAACCGAAGCACTGAGAGGTTCTGTCTGGTTCCTCTGCAGCTTTCAGGAGGCTGCAAGTTTCCAATCATCTCGACGTTCGGTCTGAACTGGGTCCCCACGTGCATTAAAGAGGAGCGGTGCAATCTAAAGACGCTGATGCTGTAAGGTTGTGGTGGACGGGATGAAAGCTGCTGCCGCTTAACAACAGAAAGAAAAAAAAAAAAGAAAAAAAGTTTCAGAGCCACAACCTCTTTCACACAACAAAAAGAGAAGCTCTTCCTTCTGGATGCACTGATGATGATGATGATGATGATGTCGTATCTCGGAGAGCTTCCTCCTCAGACCATTTTAGAGCCCTTACAGTGACAGTCCTTTTTATAATTTCAGCACAACTCGATGTGCCTCTCCGTCCACTTGTTTTGGGAGTGTGTTTTTCTTCCATTTCGGAGATGGTGTCGCGCTGAAATCTTTTCAAACGCTCGGGTCCAAAAGCAAATCTAAAGAGCAAAGGCTTCACTCTCGCCTCTCCATCTTACATCAGTGCTCAATCACGCAGCGAGGAATCCACAGTCAAAGAAGGCCGAGCTGCCAATCTCTGCAGCGGCAGCAGCATTAACAGGCGAGAGTGTAGCCAAGCCACAGGCTGCATGTTTGTGAATTTTTCATCAGTGGACTCCCCCTTCCCCCCTCTGTTTACTCGGCCCCACCTCCCCTTCCCTCTTTGAAGCCCCTTTTCTGTAATTTGAACAAGCACAGCACACCGCCACACTGTTGACTCTCCACTTTCACACTTTGGTAAAAAAAAAAAAAAAAAACATTTCTCTTTCAAGCTTGCTGTGGACAAAAAGCATGACGGAGAGACTCTGGACAAAAAAAAAAAAAAAACTCCTGAGGAAGAAGGAAGTAAACATTTTAAACAGGTGTTTAAACTAAAGATGTTTTACACTAAAGTACACAGAACAGCCATAGCAGCCTGCCGGCCTGCAGACTGCAGAACGCGACTGGATGAAGTAGAACATCTTGTTACCTTTGGCGTCCTACGTTTAACATATGAATTACTGGGACATACCAAATCTGTTTCTGCCGTACTGAATAGTCTGGTAGTGTGGGGATTGAAACACACAGGTGATCTTAGGACCAATTACAGGAAGTTGAGGCCGGCTGTGGTCACCAAATAAACAGTAGAAGAAGAAAAAGTGCTGGAAGAGAAAGTACAAACGAGGCGCTATTTGGTCCAAACGAAGAAATCGAAAGGCAACTTCAATTTAAATCAACGGAATCACATTAAAAATGGCTGATATTAATTAACTTTCAGGTGTGAAGACTTGCAGGTGTTTGTGCAACTTCCCTGCAACAGCAGGCAGGGTGTTCCACACAGAACTCCAACAAACACCTGCAGATCTTTTTCTAAATAACATATCTCCATGTAAATTATTTTTATTGATATTGAACTACTGCCCTCGTTCCCGCCACGACAGCTGCTTTTTCATATGATGCAATATGGGATGTTATTGCAAACGGAGCCTGCCAACTCCGGCTGCTGCCGCTGACGTGCACATATATCACCGTGTGTCCCGGTGCAGAGAAAAACAAACAGTGAAAGCTGCGAGGGCTCGGCCGGGCCGGTCTGCACCAGCAGCTTGGGTTTACTACAGACACACCAACAGACTGACAAATGTTATGTTTCCCTTCAATATCTCTGAAACATAGAGTTAAATGTAGAGCAGCTCCCTCTCAGCCTGCAGAAGGTTTCTGGAATCCATGTAAAACACTGGAGAGTTGTGCAGCCCTTCCATCAAATGAAGATTCATCGCGTGGCTCTGTGATACCCAGCACATAAATCATCAGCGCAGGACAGACAGTTGTGGCAAGTCATTTCCTGCCTGCAGCATCTTTTTCTCTTTTTTTTTTTTTTTCCCCCCCCAGCAGTCTGTGTGAATCAGCCTGTTAGCAAGTTGAGATAAAATAATTGACAAGTCTCAGATGAAGTTAATGATTGGTTGTTGTGGTGTCACCATATGGCAAAAAGGAAGACGTTTAATTAGTCACTATTAGGACAGAAACGTTTTTTTTTGTGATTCTGTCACTTCCTGTGTTGATGAGGATGAATGCAGAATCATTTATAGGAGCAACAGAGGAGTCTATAACTGTTTTGTTTTTTGTTTATAATTCCTCTCAACGGCAAAAGGAGGGGTGGGATGGGGCGAGGTTTCGCAATGCAGGTTTCAAATATTACTTAATTTAATAAAGAAGAAAAAGTTACCTCTCTGTAGGAAACAAATAATAGTAATTCATGCTAAAAAAAAAAAAAAAGGGATGTTTTGTTGACCTGTCCAGCCACCCTGACCTCCTCCTCATTTGGACTGTAGCTCCAGATGTTAGTTATATTTATATGGTTACAGGAGAGCTTCGGCACCTCCGTGTTGTTTCAGGGTGCTCGCTGCAACGACCGGGGTGGCCGTTAGTCTGAGCAGGACGCTGTCTATTACACAGAGCTCCTACTATTCCATTTACGGTGGATCCAGCAGATGAGATGTGGTTGAGGCAGTAAACCGTCCCCGCAGCCGCAGAGACAAATGGCGCCACTCCATCACTGCCCCGAGAACCACAGCTGCTCAAATGTCAATCTTTATGGCACTTCATGGCGGAAAAACGACAAAATGCAAATGTCATCTGCACAATAAATATCCTTCATTACGTAGAATTAATTATGCAGGAAACCTTTATGGCTCTCCACTTAGGCAAATATTGTCCAAAGACCGCCTAATGAAAATGTCTCCAGGTCGTAGCTCTGAAATGGTTTGAAATACACTGTTTACATTTAAACTGGAACACACACACACACACACACACACACACACACACACACACACACACACACACACACACACACACACACACACACACTCACTGTATACATCTAATCACCTTTTACCTTCCCCTTCTAAGCAACACATCTGTCCTGACACAAAAGTGATAATTTAATTCAAGAGAGCGGATAATTGAATTTAGGAAGGCGAGTGAGGCATGTCAATGAACTAATCTGGTCATTCTACAGTCCATTAAGGAATTGCCCACCCGCGCTAACAGCAGCGCTCCCCGAAGACGTGTCGGACCGGCATCACGTTTATTAGGTGTACAGGGATCAGCTCGGCTAATATTGAGGACACCACGCTTGAATTTAAATTACAAAATACACCCCTTGAATATGTCCAATCTTCAAACCGTGGTTTACAGTGGAGGGATCTTAATTGCAGCAAATACATTTATATTAATCGGCGATGCCACTGCAGGTGTCAGATTAATTCCTGCCTCCACATCTGCTGCGCTGCATAAAAAAAATAAAAAAAAATAAATAAAAAGAAGCACTGAGTAGCTTCCACGCTGTGGGAACTGAAAATTGGAGGAGGCAGGAGAACGACAGCGCGGTTGATGCTATCTCAGGCTGGGAATAAACACGCAGCAGCTGAGGATGAGACCTTCACACTTGTGTGCAGACGGAGACTCCTGAGCTGCTCGTTCCGGCTGCTTCCTGCCCACGTTTTTATCGATTGTTTCTGTTATGCAAGCAGTTGCTCTCTCACGGCCTTAACATCAAGGGTGAATCTGTCATGTAGCACAGAGTTGTTGGTTTTTTTGTATTTATTTTGTTGGGCATGAGAACCTGATGTACAGTTGCATTTTTAACTCTGAGGCAGATACATTATTTACAACGAAATTAAATGTCAATGTTTTCAAATATATATGTCAACTTTACCCTGAATATATAGAACTGACATATTTTACTCACTAGAATTAAATTGACGAGATGAAGCTCTTCGATAATGTGCAGCTGTTTTTAAATGCATTTAAAAAAAAAAAAAGAGACAGATATAAGGATGTAAAAAACTCATTCCTCCAAGAAATCGCCGTCTTGCAGTCGCAGTAATGAAAACAACTTGAAGCAATCAATTTTGCAAAAATCCTAACATTTTTCAGCACCACGTCGTCAACAGAAACTCTGAAAGTTTTACTGCATAAAGTCAGACTTTATTACCATTACGTACACGTACAAACATGTCATGTTGATTTCCAATCATTAGGCTCCGCCCTCTCCTCTCACCATCAAAACAAACTGCTGTTAGCGAACTGCAACAATAGGAAGCGACGGGGTTTGTGGGAAATGTGGTCTTATGATGGAACAAGGAACATGTTAAATGAGTTTTCTCCACTTCCAGCTGGAAGAGACTGAACTTTGTTTTAGTGTTGAATGAATGTGATTTAAAAAGCATGTAAAGCTCTTATTTTGACAGCCGATGTATTCTTTGTTTCTATATTCCAGTCCCAGACAGTCTGTTCTGGAAAGATACGTCACTTTTAGACTCTTTTTATCACGTTGGTGGTTCTCTAAATTCAACACAGGAAGAAAAACACATTACAGGTCAGATATTTCAACAGGATTATAATCACAGGAAGTCAGCACAGATTATCTCTTTATAATTATCTCTTTATAAGGGAGGGGGTAAATCAAGATCAAAAGCTTTTTCCTTGATTTGTAATTTTTGCCAGTTCCTGCAACTTCACATATATTTTTGAGAAAAGCCGCCGCAAAATCAAACATGTGGACATCTTGGAGGGATTGAGCAGTGAAAGAATTGCAATAAAAACTGCATTTCCAGCTGGAGCTATGTTTCCACGTCTGTGCTACGCTAATCTGCTGCGGGCGCGAGCACCATGTTTCAACAGGCAGAGTGGTATCAACCCTCTCATCAAACGCTCTGCAAAATAAAGAGTTTTTCCGAAAATGTCAATCCTCCTTTCAGAGGTGGTTTGGAGTTGCACTTGTGCCTCCCATACTGTAGCTGTGCCGCAGGAGGAGGAGGAGGAAGCAGCCTGCTGATTTATTTATCCCCCTCTGACAGGCAGGATGATCGCGGACACTGATACTGGATGGAAGTATTCTCGTGGCTCAACCACATCTGAAGCCTCCTGACAAAGATAGTCTTTGTACTTCGTAGGCAGTTCATTCAAGGTACAGAAACCTGCAAGTGTGTTGTAGTTTTCAATTTTATTAGGATTTAAATGTAAATACAGGTGACCAGAATTTGCTTCCAAAATATTTCAAGAACGACTAAACACGAATGATCGAGTTTAGATGTTCATTCATTACTGTTGAGGTAGAGATTTTATAAACTTAAGGTCCACTGACACCATTTTTGTTTTCACAAGCTTTTGACACATTCTGTCGATATCGTAGACCCACACCTTTTTCAAGATTTTATTCAAATAATATTTTAAATTGCCAAACTGTGGTCTACATGCACCAAATCGGCATCACAGCAAAACGTGAAATAGACACGCTTTAGTTCCACGTTTTCCAGTAGTGGACAAAAATTACCTCCTGGACTTGAACCTAAATTCCCATGTAGCAGTCGGTGACTAAAGCCACCAAGCCACACTTCCTTCTCCGTGCGTGTAGATTTCACGCTTTCAAAACGTGGAACTGTCACGCCCAGACAGGCCAAAGCGTGGCTATCTCACATTCTGCTGTGGCGGACCGGCGTGTCTATTTCACGCTTTGTCATGATACCTGGTTGCACGCATGCCACACGCACGCCACACACACACTCGGTGTCTTCTTATTGACTGACAGAATCAATAGTTTGAGAGGCTGCGTGTGTGAGATGAGGCGTGCAGCGAACACACCTCACCAGTATCTCCAGCGTCCTGTTGTTTGGGTGTGGGAGTCGAGTTTCCCCGAGCGTCTGCCAGTCACTCCGAGTGTTTCTTGCGCTGACAGCAGGTGGGAGTAGACTGCACAAGAAAGCTGCTTTTGACCGAGCGGTGGGTGTTTCGGTATGCCTGAATTCACGCTGGAGATAGCCACTGTTGGCTTTTCAATCATATTCACTTTGTCCTACGGAGCAGAAAGTGGTTGTCAAGGGGACAAAGACGAGGACGAGGATGAGGACGAGGACGAGGAGGAAGGAGACGAGTGGCAGGAGCACGGTTCTGTCTGCAGACATGAAAGCTGAGCTATAATTTAATCCAAATAATTACAGTGATAATAGATTTTATTTATAGAAACACAATTCATCCGCTGAAGTCATTTTAAAGTGCTGCAAACATACATCCAGGCGCCGAGCAGGAAACAAATGAATACAAACAACAGAAAATAAATCATTCAGAGCACATTTAATAAGTTGAAGGCAATAAACTCAGAATCGGCCTAAAAGGTTGATCAAATATTAAACATACAAGTTTTATTGAAATATATATAAAGTCTTCTGTACTTTACAAGGATATTTTATGACTCATATTCAAAGTGGGTGCTGCTGAATATTGGCAGAGATGATCTGAGGGTGATGAGGCATTAAAAGGAATCTGAAATGTTCCAGAGACCGGAGCTTTGTCGGAGCGTTAAAGCTTTTTGGTTGGTTTTTTTTTTTTATTCGTGTAAAACTGGAACTTGAAGCGTAAAGAGTTTAAAGCAAACGCGGCCCAACGCTCTTTGTGTTTTCAATAGGAATCAACCAGCAGAGTTTAGACTGGAGAAGAGAGCTTCTCAGACGGCCTCGCCGATGAATAATGCATCATAGTTAGTTTGTCTGAAATGAAGACACAAATGAGTTTTTTCTGCTTCGTTGCAGGTCGCGAAGGTTTCGACCTTTAAGCGCCATTTTATGAGCATCTTAAGATGTTCAGTAAACTCTGAGACCCCGGCAGTCGACTTCATCTTGTTTTCATATTTTGCTCTGAAATATCTTCCCGGTAATTATGTTGTATCTGTTCTAATCAAGTTTGTCTCACACGTTTGCCAGCAGTGCAGCAGCTTTGCTCTTTGCTCTTTTTTTTTTTTTTTTTTTTTTTTCCGCGTCTGTGGAAATAAATGATCTGGAATCCGAAGCCTCAATTAATCCAAATTTGTTGCAGATGTTTTAAAGACCTTCGTGAATTCAAAGACTCCTCAGCTGACTGGTTTTAGTACTAACCGTGCTAACGGCTCATGTTTTTCATTTTTCAAAGTGCAAACTGTCATTTTGACCGGATGACGGTGGGAAATGAGGAGTTAGGCGACGACGGAGGAAACGCGTCGCGAGGGGGTCAAATTTGAAAAATAGCTCAAATGCAGTGACTCGTTAACTTTTCGTCTTTACTGCAGCCTGTGTTTATTTCACAGGTGTTGTCGCTTCTTTTCTGATCTGCTGTTCTTTTGTAGGTTGTTGTCTGTGGGAGCAGAGGACTTCCTGTCAGGTCTGCAGCTGCATCTGTTTTCTGCTGATTACATGATGCGCTCACAGCTGTCACTCCTGCTCTGAGGAAGGTATTATACTGAAATACATCAGCAGGTTTGTCAGACTGTTTACTGCAAATAAATCCTTCACAAAGACGCAAACATTAGCTGATATTTGGGGGGGGCGGGTTTGTGCCTTTTTCACTACGAAGCTCTGTTCCCTCTTTTTTTTGAAGTCGTCACAGCGCACGTTGTTCTCCGGTCCAGCAGAAATGGGCCATGATATACTGCAGCAGCGTTCCCTATTCCCAGACGTGCCCGGGGACGGCGAGCGGTTGCCGGCGGTGATCTCGTGGATGTCAGCCAGAGAGGTCGCTTCCAGTCCCAGTGTATCTATCATAGCTGCCAGGCAGGTCAGCCTGTCACGTCCCCACGGTGGGCCGCCTCCCTGGATCAGAGGGGACGCTCCGCTGCCTCTCTGACCCCGGCGGACCTCAGAGGGGAGGGGGCGGGCGGGCGGGGGGAGGGGTGGGAGGGCAGCATGATCTCACTGTCTCACAGATCTGCACTCACAGAATATAATAAGTTAAACTGAGTGAAGCCCCACGAGGTGAAGAGGGGGCGGAGGGGAGGAGGGAGGGGGGGGGGATCACAGGGTCTCTAGCTCAGTTTATCTCAGGAAGTAAGACTGTTTGTATCTGGCATAAGTTTAAAAGTTTAATGGGTTTTTTTCTGCCAACATAAATACGACTTAAATCTGTGAACGTACATTGACACTTCGTTAACTTCTGTCTCCGAAGAAACACAACCAGCTGTCTTCACACCAGACTGACAGATGTGGAATATATCCTGGGAAAGTTACAATTAACGACATTTTTTTTTTTTTACCACATGTGCGTTAATGACCTTTTTTCTTTACATTTCACAGGTTACGTTGTCTTTTTATTTACTCTGTGCACAGAGCTTGCCTGTGTGTGCATATTTTGTCTCATATTTCTACTTTCTTGTCATTCAATAATCCGTGTGTTTTTAAAAATGTATTTCCAACCGTTCGGCCAGTTGTAAACACACATTTATTGCTGCAGCATCATTCAGACACGAGGCAGTTCAAAGTGCCTTATGCATTAAGAAAAAGACTAAATTAACAACAAAAAGTAACTGATCTGTTCCTGCCTGCTTCTCGTTCTCAAGGCGTTTTATCGAAGCCTTTTTACACCAAAAATGACGTGTTTATGGCTCAGAAAACATCTAAGTTCAGGTCGCTTTAAAAGAAATCTATGTTGACTTTTGCTTTTCCATGGACTCTCCCGGGTGAATTCACGGGTTTGATCCATCCAACCGCCCTCGACCTCCTCCCTCTGTGGTCTTCTCTCCCTCTGCGCTTCGTCACGTGACCTTTTGTTGACCCCCATCATGCTGCACAACACATAAGGCACCTTTATCCGTGTGTCAGAGACGCCAAAGGGCACCTTGTGCATGTTTCTCTGAGAACGAGGAGGGGGAGGGGGAGATCTGGTCGCCTGCATTCAGGTTCTTCTTCCTGTTGCCTCATGCAGAGAATAAATGATCAAACCGACTGAGTCCTACTTTTTCTCACAGTCTAGTTTAAACTGTGCAACACAGACCACAGCGGCTCCTCAGCGCTGAAATTCTCCACTTTGAGTTGGAACCTCATTAGTTCTTGAGAAGTGCGTGTGTCCTACGTCATGGATGATGGACAGGTACGCCTGCCGCAGCGACAACCGACTGCAATGTCACAATTACCGTGTGCAAAAGTGTGTTTCAGTTGTGCCTCGGTGCCCCCCCACCATCTCCGGTCTGAGCTCTGCACAACACGACCAGCCTCAGGACGCCGGGTTCACTTCAGTTCAGCTGAGCAACACAGTTTTGGGGAAGTTTTCATTACAGTGTGACGGAGGGAACGTTCATCAACAGGTTCCTAATGCGATGCACACGCTGTGTAATGTGAGAGGAGTGTCGGTGAACGGGGTGAATGGTCTGTGTGTCGATCTACCTTCTTATTATTCAGATCACTGAAGCAGAAGCCGCACGAAATGGGAAAAACTGAAGCCCATTAAAGAGGCTGTGCGTTGGTACCGAGGATCAGACATGTTTGATTTGATAATAACCTTAAGACGACGCGGCAGATTTATGTCGAATCTAAATGAAGCACTCCACGTATCAAACAGATGACCGCTGGCAGGCAGATTACGTCTTCAGCATTTAACCTCACTCAGGATTTACATGACTGTCAAATCTATTTTCTTTAAATAGCCTTTAATTGCCAAAAAAAAAGACCGATAATGTGACGTCACACGTTGGTTTGGGAAGTGACATTTTACAGCCTCCAGTCGGGTTTTATTGAGCCAGAAACTACCATGTTTGGGCGAGCTGGGGAGGAGTACACCATGTACTATTTCATTTCCAACTGGTAACACGCCATGATGTCACCCATCGGTTTGCAAACAGCCATTATGAAGCCTCAAGTTTGGATTTTGTCTGTCGCCATCTTGGTATTTTGCAGCCAAAAGTGACCATATTTGGTTGAGCTGGGGAGGAGCAAGAGGTGAATCTGACTTGGTCTGATTGGAAACGTGAGGACACTATGCCCCGCCCACCTGTAGTGGAACCTGACTTTATTTTTCCTTCCTTCTGTTGGAGGTTTCTTCCTGTTAAAAGACAGTTTTTCCATCCTAGATTTTGTGGGAATTGTTGAATTGTTGGGTTCAGTCTCAGTAGGTTAAACTCTCCCGGGCGCTATCATTCTACACATGGGGCTCCATCAACTCCTCTCCTTCAGACTCTTTTGTTGAGTCAGGGGGAATTGATTACCTTTAACTCAATGGACAGAACCAGACTGCCACCAGCACCTCCGCCGCCTCTTAATGGCGCCTTGTATCGACACCGTGGCGCTGAGATGAGGTGACTAATTTGAAGTCACTCCGTCAATCATCAGTTTTTCTACATTTTGCAGAGCGTTTGAGAGAAAACTGTAAATTGACACCATCTCAATGCTGTTGTTCAGTATCCTGTAAAGCCATTCTGAAGAGGCACAATGTGGTAAAAGGCACACAAAGTCTTTAACGACACTTCATGAACGACACAGGATGAACAGAAACCCAGTGGGACGGATACTGGACGCTCCTGTGAACCCGCTGAAGTCCATTAAACCGCTGAGGCTCTTCTACCTACCATGCATGTCATGATACTGTGAGGCGTTTGGAGTTTAAAGCAGATTAGAGCTGCAGTGCTGTGACGACCACCGCAGCAGCTTCAGTCAGTAAACCTACTTTTGAGCCCGAGCCTTTTGTTTCCGCTCTGGCTGGCGCACAAACCTGCAATAAATAACATTACTAAAATGAAAAAAAAAAAAAAAAAAAAAAAAAAAACGGTTTCTAAATGTTTATTTGTTGCTGTTTTTACCTCAGGGATTTTGGAGGTGAGATTTGTTCCACATGTACAACGAGAATTAACTGGTGTGACGGTTTGGAGAACGCAGCTAGTTATACCTGTTGTTCATGCTAATGAGGCCTCGGGTTTCCTGTGAAGCTGCCGGGAACCAGGCGCTGCTGTGCATCTGAAGAGGGGAGGAGGGGTGGATGGAGGGATGGGGATGGGAGGAGGAGGGGGAAGGGGAAGGGGGGCTGTAATTGGCTCCCTGTGAGTTTCTGTAAAGACAGCAGCTGATCGTGTGCCACGTCTGATTGGCATCGGTGTGAGCGCCCATCTGATGTGCTGAGGTGAGTGCAGACGGGGGCTGTAATTATTTTTGGCTTTTGTCTCCCTATCTTGCTGTTCATCCAGAGGTCACATCGTAAAAGGCTGAACGACAAGGACGCCGTGTCAGAGGTGCAGGATGGTCGGCTGAAGCCTTCAGAGGAGCCGGCTTTAATCAGAGCAGCTGCCCTGCAGACATGTTGGTCACCTGACTTTCTCCTGTTCTTCACGCTGCTTCTGGGATCCCGAGAAGATTAAAACATTTCCTGTTATTCTCCATAATATCACCGAACGGTACGGCAATATGCTTATCTCCGAATTAGAAGTATTAGTAATTCTACAAGTATTACGATAGAGGTCCCCAAAAAAGGGAAAAAAGATGACTCATATCTGGAGATTCTGCATATCATCAGAAATTTTTCCAAACACAATCAGTCAGTTTGATTTCAGCAGCATTGTTGCGACACCTAAGAGGGTAATACAGACGTTTTCTGCCTGTTAGATAAATAAAGTACTGTTATGGAAAAATAAATCAAAGCCGAAGCACTGGAGTTTTTATTAAAAAAGCACCTGGAACAATACAACCAAACCTTTGATGCTACAAGCTCCGCCCATAAAGTTCCCAAACCTTCCGGGGTCTGATAATTGTGGCCAATACTGGAAGTGGCATAAACTGCAGTACCACTCGGGGCCACTAAGGGCTGTCTCCATAAAACCTCCACCTCCAATAGACTCCCACTGCAAAAGCATCAAGTTCTCTCCTGAAATACAAAGTCAGTAAATGATTTCCAAGAGTCATCATGGTGTCATTAGTTTAATCCCCTCCTCCTGGAAATAACTTCAGCATTCATGAGATATTAGGCCTCAAAAAGATGTGTTTTTTGGGGGCGTGTCTGTTTGATTGACAGGCCTGTGTGACGCAGTCAGTTCCCGCCATAGGTGGAGCAGACACAAATATCTCCAAGACTGTGATTTGAATGGCTCCCTGAAAATGTAGGTCAAGGTTTAAAGCTGAACCACAACCAGCAGCATCATTTGTAATGTTTCCCATCAGACTGGATGAGTTCGGCGGCTCAGAGCATCTCGTGCTGCTTCCTCCACATCAGAGCTGATTAAACACCACTTTCTGTTTCTTCTTTTTTTGTATTGATCAGCCTGAAACCCTTTTTCATGAGGAATCACTTTCTTAATTAATTTTTTTTTTTTTTTAATTTAAAAAATGGAGAGAGATAGTGTCTTGAGAAAATTGAAAGCTTTGGCTCTCAGCTGTTATCGCTCTCGACGACTCTTCGGATGATGTACAGCAGCAGCGGTGGTCTTCAGTTGATAAGCAGGTTTATTTTATTTTAACCACCACAGACCCTCTAAACATTTCCAACTGCAGATATCCTTTAAATATCTGCAGCCTGTCCTTATTCAGACCTCATTAGACTTTAATGGGCTTCAGACTTGTTTCCTGAAACAATAAAGTACCTTCAAAATTGGCTTGACATTAATGATGGTGCAGGTAGGAGAGGATATTTTAGTTGCCGACATAAAACCCGACTCCTGCCTGAGTTTTGTGCACCGGGTCGTAACTCAAATGTGTGTTGTTGCTCTCCCACAGCCTGTAAATTCGGCATCTTTTTTTTTTTTTTTTTTACTGTTTTTATCGCCCCTCTGACACTTCCGCAAATTTACCAGAAGACGGGACTTGTGAGAGGGCGACTCTCCACCTGTGTAGGATCTGCTTCCTGTCCGTCCCTCAGGAAGCCATTATCGAGAACGAGCTCTGGGTGCAGATGCAGCTCGCCTCGCCCGCTAAGAACCGTGATGAAATAGCGTTTGTGCGGTCTCCCAAGGTAAAGGCCGGGCTTTTTAAATTCATAGTTTTTATTCCCCTTGGACCGCCTTGGCTGTGTGAGTCGCCGCCACGAAGCCTGCAGGGTTCTGTGAGGATAACTGAGGAACGAGTAAAACACAAACAGTCTGTGTTTACAGAGACGCACGGTGACGGAGGCATCCAATAATAGCCTGGATCACAGAGACAAGCTGCACATTAACATCATCCTCAGCTCATGTAAATAACAAAGCTAAAGATTCCTGTTGAAGCCGGGCTGCAGAAAAACTACTTTACACATCAGCAAGAAGCCATCGCATGTTGGCAACACACTCCCTTTGTTTGTTCATCATGTGAACATTACAGCAGAAAGGTTCTCATTTCAAACAGCGGCCGACGAGGAAAAGAAATGCGAGATGAGCCGTTTAATCAGGAGGGTTTTTACTGATGGTAGTGTTTCAGCTTTCAGACTTTCATTTACAAAAGTTTATCTCTGCTGTTTTTTTACGTTTCTTTAAGGGGACCTGATGTACTTTTCTTCCGTCGCATATAATGTTATAATGTTCAGCTTAAACATGTCCTCTCTGTACCAGTGACATCACCCGTTGGTTTGTCAACGTTATGAAGCCTCCAGTTCAGATTCTGTCCGTCACCATCTTTGCTAGTTCGGAGTGGTTTGGAGCAGGAAGTGACTATATTTGGATGAGCTGGGGGAGGAGCCAATGGTGGATCTGACCGATCTGATTGGAAACCTGACAATACTACGTCCCGCCCATCGATAGCTGTAACCTGACTGCACCACAGGCCTGTCAATCAAACAGACACGCCCCCAAAAACAGGTATTTTTGAATTTTATTTTCGAATGAATGAGGGATTATTTTCAGATGGTCCTCCAGAAAACTAGTAAGAAGGAGTGACTTTAGCTAACAACACCGAGACAACTGGTGGAGACATTTGATTGGCTTTGTATTTGATGAGAGAAGTTGAATGGGAGTCTACGGAGCCGGAGGGTTTTTGGAGCCGACCTCTAGTGGCACTCGGTGGTATTGCAGTATAACACACTTCTGCATCGGCCTCATTTTGTCCACTTTTTTTTTTATACAATCTGTGTTTGGCTTCAGCACCTTTCACCTGCGTATACCGATAGGGCTCGGAGCTCCGCCCACCATCACACCTGCTAAATCACCTTGCTACTGATGTGAGCAGCCGTTAACATAAAGAAACACAAACAGGACAGACACACAGCAGCTGTGATGCTCTGGTAATTTATCACAATAAGAACAATGTAAATATTTCCTTCAGCTCACATTCAGACGTGAGGATCATCGGTGAAACCTGCTCATGCACTGAAAGACGTCTCTCGGATCAGCGGGGCTCACTGGTGTGAGGATGATGAAGGGAAGGTCAGCAGGGACAAATCTGCGTGTTCTGATGTGGAGACAGAACCGTTGCGAACCCGACCTTCAGGAGTAACCTCAGCTAATGATGCTAATAAAGCCCTCTGATGTGCCCCATTGTTTCATTCTCCTCTGAGCCCTGCTAATCACATCATCCCTAAACATTTTCTATTTTTTTGACAATAAGGTTGATAGATGTGAAGGTCGTTCATCATAGTGGTGACTGCCTAATGCTATCAGCTCCCGGCAGCAGGTTTAATCATCCTCTTATGGAGAAAGCCACTGCTACATTATCCAATACTGCACATCTTGCAGAGCAGGAAATGTTATTAAAAAGTTGCAAAGCTGGTAGATTGGGAGTCTTGCAAAGAAGGGCGCTCGGTTTCAATCTTTGAGTCCTGCATATCTGAGAGTACAATGAGAACGGTGCATCATCAGAGCCAAAACTCCAATAACCTCCAAAACCAGCCAAGCTCTAAGCTCATATATCATATCATATCATATTGCACACCGATCCTGAGCTTTGCACTGGAAGTTAAATTACCTGAGCACACAAGGTAATAGCATCTTAACAGGAGACAACAGTGCTACAGAATACAGTGACGCAAATTCAGCTGATGCCATAATTACTGAGCGTGATTGAAAGTGTTATTTTGACTGAGCCTGCAAGACCTCTGACTTCAATAAGGACATGTTTTATTTTATAGTTAGTTCTTGGTTTTAATAAGCATGAGAAAAATCTGGAAACCTGAACACGAAGCAGGTGGAAGCAACAACTTCTCTTCGTCTCTTGATCAGCATCAGTTCAACAGGAGAACGTGACCACTGGTATGAGATCATTAGTGACGTCACCACAGACCTGAAACTGGAGCAGAGAAACATCAGATTTTTGTGTGTTCTGAGTGACGTTCAACGTTTCAAGAGGGGGCGGAGCTTCACCGTCCGAGACCGAAGAAGGCGCGTCAGGTTCAGGAGACACCAGGTGGGCTTTCTTTGTGTCACCGTGAATTCGTCCCCCAGAGTCCGACTGTCAACACAGAGTTCCACTGGGACCTTCTGAGGCATCTAAGGGTAAAAACATTCGCTAAAAAACACCTGAACGGTGGCGTCATGGCAACAGGCTTCTCCAACATGACGATGCGTACTCTATTTGTAGGATTTGACTCCCTGCGACTTCTTTTTGCACCTAAAATGAAGTTTAAGCTGAAAACAGAGAATGCAGCTCACAGGAACCGAACTAAAATGAACGACCAGCTGTTATGTTCATGTTACGGTCATGAAGAATGTGTGTTATGATTGAAGGGTTTTTATTTGTCCAATATTTTCTTGTAAACTGAGGATCCTATGTTGTCTCTGATTCTCTGCAGGGTTTCTAATGCTGTTCTGTGTTTGGTTTCATTTTGCAGTTGTAAAACAAGCATGTTGTTATTCGCAGGTTTATTTAAATAGTGCAAAGCTTTTCCAGTCAGCAAAACACTGCAGCCCAGAAAGTAATCAAGAGAAGTGTTTTCCTCTTCGTGCAGTGCAGCTGAGGTCCTGAAAAAAAAATAATTACATAACTAAAGTCGAAGCAGGCAGCGATCTCGGAATAAAGAGGAGAGAAACGGATGGATGGATAGAAGTAAAACCTTTGAGGCATCGCTTTCATTTCTTTGTGTTGTCATCTGATGCATTAAAACACCTTCATAATGCGCTCGTTCTCATTTACTGTTCAGTAAAATATTATTTTAACACGACTCCTAACGGTCTGAGAGGGATCCGGGGATATCCGGATTCACTCTGGGCCCCGATTTTTGTCGTTTATTCAGTATTGATTGTTCTGCGCTAGGCACATAAATGGCAGTTAGGATTAATATTTGCATGTATCCTCAGGCCTCTGTGTTAAATCTGGGAACTCAAGCTTCCCTGAACGAGACACTAAGCTTCCTCAAAGGCGCCATTTGTGAGAGATTTCAGTTGGATCTTGCGTTGTAATTGGCAATTTGCAACACTCCTCCTCGTCACATAAAGGATTTTTTTTTTTGAAATAGAAATTAAGTAGAGTTACACAGCAGCTCACACGTCTCTGTCACTTTTACTTAAGGTCCAAGCTTTTTTTTATGATTTCCCTAAAATACCACGTAATGATTCTGAGTTGCTACGGGCTAAATCCATCTCCAACAGACGTCGGTTTGTTTCATTCGGCCGTGCTGGGGAAAGTTATTGTGGACGGAAAAATGAGCAATACAACTTTTTTTTCACCCCATCGCTGCAAACATCTCAGTGACTGTGCAAGAGGGAGTTTTTAAATTGCAAATGAAAAATAACAGCAAAATATTTTTGAGGTAAATCCAAGTTTTGTTTTATTCCAGACAAATATGAGCAGCCGGAGTTCTGCCAGTTCTCCCGCTCCCAGCAGAAATGTGCGGTTGGTGAGGACTGAGACCATGCTGGGGAATTTTAAACAGTAACTGGACAACACAATCACACTCCATTTTTTTTTCCACTATCGCTCTTTTTTCCCCGACAGACTCGGGAGCTCCAGCAGGACTCTGCAATCTGAAGGAAACCTCGACGTATCACGCAACACATTTGCATGTTGCACTGTAGAAATGGTCCAATTTTTTTTATTATTTTTTGTCTCCCCAGGGCTCGAGGAACATTTGGGTTGAGAGTAAGACGTCTTCAGCACTAATAAGCAGATGCTCATTGAATTACTTTGAAACCTCAGGTATTAACATGACGGTACTACGTCCCGCCCACCGATAGCTGTAACCTGACTGCACCACAGGCCTGTCAATCAAACAGACACGCCCCCAAAACAGGTCTTTTTGAATTTTATTTTCGAATGAATGAGGGATTATTTTCAGATGGACCTCCAGAAAACTAATAAGAAGGAGTGACTTTAGCTAACAACACCGAGATAACTGCTGGAGACCTTTTATTGACTTTGTATTTGATGAGAGAAGTTGAATGGGAGTCCATGGAGCCGGAGGCTTTTTGGAGCCGACCTCTAGTGGCACTCGGTGGTATTGCAGCTTAAGGCCCTTCTGCATCGGAACCATTTTTTAGACCTGGAAGCCTTGAACACTTTTGTATACAGTCTGTGGTCCAACATCAAACTTCGTCTGATGACAGAACTGTTGATTATTGATCAGTGGACGCACCGTCTGCTCGGTGCTTCACTCTGATGACGCTGCAAAGCTGTGGCAGACTGATGATCTGCTAGCTTCACCTGCTGTAGTCGTCTTTATTTCTCTCTCCTGTTTTTAGCGTAGCATGTAATCACACAGCCACACAGGTTTTACGGTTGTCCAGTTGTAATGTCATCTTTTTTATTTGTGGTTCATTCGTCTTTTGTAACACAGTACAACCAGGTGCGGGTAAAAATCTGGTAAAATGAGCGAAAAATGTGCTAACTTATTCAAATAAATGGAAATCATAAACAATCCCTAATTGCAACAAAATCACAGCTGTTTGCTGTCCCGGCTCCTAAATGGTGGAATGAACTCCCCAATGACATCGGGACAGCAGAAACTCTGTCCATCTTCCGCCGCAAACTAAAAACACACCTCTTCAGACTTCACCTTGAATAGTAGCACTTAAAATGGCACATACTTATAGCACTTTGAAGTTTGGCTTTCTTAAAGAAAATTGTACTTTCTTGATTGTTGTTGTTCTGAATTTGTACCCTCATGGTTGAAATGTACTTATTGTAAGTTGCTTTGGATAAAAGCGTCAGCTAAATGAAATGTAATGTAAAACGTGACTGATGAAGCTCTGCTGAGATGTTCGTCTCTGCTGAGGTCTACTGAAGCTCTGACTGTTGACTTCTTGGTCACCTCCTTCCTGAAGAGTCAGAGTTAATTGAGGCCGCCGGCTGCTGGGAACAACCTCGGCTTCAGAGACGGTGGTAGACTCGATCTGTGCACCACAGTTTGATCACAGGAGTCTGCAGAGACTTCACAGCTCAGTTTGTGTCCTGAGAAGCAGAAAGATTGGTGAGAACGCTCTCACACACACAGACGTGTGAGAATCAAAATCAATTCACAGGTGGAGTCTGGTTCCAGCCTCATCTCAAGGACGATCACAGCAAACAGGAAGCAGCTGAACAGATTGAAACTGCAGCAGACAGTCTCACTATTGTTGTCGACGAGAAATGTCAGTTTTTGATTTTTCTTTATAAATTGGCAAGAAAATTGGAAATTGATTGGAAAAAAGGTCAGTCATATAAATGTAAAAGTGATTAAAGTGACTAAGTACTTCCTGAATGACATGTCAACACATTTGATCCAGATACAGATTTGAACGATTTGAATGCCAGTTATATAGAACTTCTGAATTCCCAGCACCATCCTAAATGTCTCCTTTTACAAACAACGTGATTTTGTACTAAACCAAAAGCCTCGTTTCCATGACAACCGCTGTATGTTACCTGGAGGATGAACCCTAACGATGTGCTGTCTCCTTTGTGGCCTCATCATCCTGCTGAAAGGATGGAAACACAACACAGAAAAACACAGCACACGGATGCTGCTCAGAAACTGTCAAATAAAATACGTTAAACTCTGTTAGTTCCTTCTTCTCTTCTTCTCAGCTTTCACAATCTGAATATTGTACACAAACTTTATCAGAAGGTTCAACTTTGCAAACTCTTGATCGCTTGAATGCACTTTTATACCATGTTCACATCCTGTGGTGCTTTCACAGTCTGAGTTTTAAATATCAATCAATTTCTGGTTTTAAGAGCAATAAAAGTAGTTATTTCTTATTTCTCTCAAAGGCTTCCCCAAGCAGGTCATTATAAAGGAGATGCAACAATCGGACTCATTGATTACGGACTTAGGAGGCTGTTGTCTGGACACGATGATATTTTCATGTCCTGAAGTCTCGTCAGTGAGTAACCTACTGGACCGCCTCAGATGGAGCAGCAGGATGTCCACTTATCATACGGATGGATCGTACGGATGTTCACACTCTGAAGCGTCCTCGGGTGAGACGCAGAACCTCAAGTTGCATTCCCTTTACACACAAGGTTAAAAAGAGCGACATAACTGCAGACCAATGAGCACATAATGGACCGGTGGTGTCTCTGTTAGCAGCGATGGAGTTTTTAAATGCGGCTTTCCACTGTAGAAAAACTGATGTTTAGGCCAAAACCACGAAAACGATTCTCTCAGTTTGCGTTTATTTATTCATCCATTGGAAATGAAACCATTGCTTTGTTCCAGCTGGTTGAAGAGGCAACATACAGATAGAGCTAAATAAAAAGCCAGTTAGGGATAAATGGCAAGAAAAGATATAAAACATCATAAATGAGTCACTCATTGAACAGAGCTCCTTCGGCAATCTTTTCCATTGCGTTTCCGCTTTGTGTAGCCTCCGCTGATGGTCAGGCGTGATTGTTGCCATTCATCATTTTCCACCTGCCTGAGCCACATTCATCACTTCCCACCTGCCTGAGCGAGAGCCGTGCCGCGGAATCAAAAACCCGAGTGGGAAACAGGAAAATCACTGTGATTGAACGTCAAGGGAAGCAGATGTCAAACTGGTGTTGGCCTGGAATGACACACGGGCCTCTCGCTTTGTGCTGTCACTTTAAAGTGGTAAGTGACCTTCAGAACAGAAACGCAACACCATTACTGCTGCGCGGTGGCAGGCTGATGGTGAATGCTGACAGATGAGCGGCGAGGTGCCGAGGCCTTCAGGAAGCACTTACATCATTAAGGTGGGACCACTGGCAGCCGGATTGGGACCATAAAGGCCTTGATGAATCTGTTATGCTGAAATCCATGGAGACTGTGTGTGTGGGGGGGGGAGGTGGATGGAAGGCTGGTGGGTGGGTGGGGGGGGGGGGTGATGTTTGGTAATCCTTAACATTATCCTGCCACAATAAAACACCACAGCAAGCATGTCGTTGACGAGCTGCGCCTTCTCGAGGGTCCAACTATCGAGAGTCTTTTTTAGCGCCAATAAAATAAAATAAAAAAACACGTCTTCCCTGTGATGTGTTTTATCTGAAGTGTGTTTCAAGCAGCAGAAGATGTCCAGAACAATCACGGCTTTCACATTCCAATCAATTTCATCCAACAGAAAACTAAACAGAAAGAGAAGCTTTATCTCTTCATGAAGAGTTTGGCATCCGTTCTGGATGAATCACATCATAGTATTTAACTGAATTAAGATAAATTTGGTTTTATTTGAAGAGTAAAATCACCATGAAACATGGTTCCAAACACTTGTGGAGAACTTGGAGCTGGTTCCACAGGAGACCAACCACCAGGCAGGTCCTTTAAAAAAAAAAAAAAAAGTTTACTGTTGCCATGACGATAAAGCTTGCGTAACTTTAAGGAAATCGTACCTTTAAAGGACGACAACAATTTCAGTGATCGTTGTAACCCAAATCTGAGGAAACTCTACCTTGGCAGTCCCTGATTCAGCCGTACTCCCGGCGGCACCCACCTGTCACTCAAAGTAGCCCCGCCCTTAATTCTGCAGAACTTCTCTGTCCGTCTGTTAGGTGTGTCGGCATGTCGCCAAGATTAAATATGAAGATGACCTGTAGGGGCAGTGTGGAGGTGTGACGGGGACCTGCAAAACTAAACAAGTCTGAGACTGCTCCGGCCGTGCAGAGGCGGAAATTGCAGAGTGTGGGCGGAGCTAGATGTTCTAATTATATCCCTGTTTCTTTGGTTCGCCCTCTGGTGGCGGCCTCCGGTACCGCGTAGAGTACAGAGGCAAGTACGTGAGCGATAACATGACTCGCTGCTGGAGCCTCTGGTGAGCATTCTGCGTTGGAAGCCGCAGATATTCAGTACAAAGGAAACACCTGCAGACCCTGAGATGCTGCAGCATTATTGTCCCCCGGCCAATTACTTCAAAGCCGATAAGTGGTTCATGTGACCTGTGGAAAATGAGACGGCCTCCATCTGACCGAGTTTAGTTCCTGCATAGGAATCAGGTGAACTGGACTTTAATCCCACACATTTTTTTGTTTTACATCCATCATAGTAATTTGCGGCTGTGTTGCCGCCCACATGGTGAGACATTCAGTGCGCTTCGCTGTTGGGTTATCATGTCACTGGTGATGTAATATAACCGCCCCGCTGTCACTTATCTGCTGCCCTTCAGAATAATAATGATGATGATGATGGATGAGTGTTTGTGCACCGGGCTCCTCTGATGCCGGTGAACTCTGCTCCTCCATCTCTGTCCGTCTTGTTGATATTTAAGCACCTCGGAGAGATCGCACACCCGTTGGACGGCGGCTCTCGTTGATGCTAACCACAGCCGAAGACAGATTCTACATCATTTCTTATGTAGGGAAACTGAAAGGGCCTTTTTCACTGCAGACACTCTGAGCTGATGCTGATTTTAAAGGCAGATGGTGTTCAAACCAAACACGGATTTCATTTCGATGTTTTTTTTCTGTTTACTGCATGTTTGAAGTTAATTGATAGTGAAAGTATTCATGGTGTTATTTTCAAAAATATCCTCACTTTTATCTCTTCTGCACAGTTCTGTACAAAAGTACAATTCAGAATCCTTGATGTTATGCCAATTTTTTTTTTGCCAATTTATTTAGCTGTTGCAGGTCTAAAAGAGCTCATTTGCTTTTTCCATATTCATTTTGTTTAATTTTTTGCATCACTGTTGTGATCAGTCCTACTTTCTTGCCGGTACAAAACCGATGTCGTTTGATGCTCTTGTGCTCAAACCTCCTTTCATTGCAGAACGTCTTAAATCTGTACCTGAGAGAAACTGCTGCTAAAGCCTCAGTAAATCTGGCCTTCGCTTTGTAGGCGAGCTGTAACCTTGACTTTTTTAACGTATCAACAACAAACCAGCGCGCCGAAAGCCTCTGTACCCTCAGCCTTGTACTCTCTAAACCCTTTTCTTTGTCTGAGCTCCGGGGTTTTGGAAACAGATCGAGTGGTGAGGCTACGTTCACCCTGCAGCGGGAAGCGCACCGAAGAAGTAATGTGACACCCTCCTCCGGCTGCTGGAAGACGCCTCTGACCGCGGAGGCCTTTTAAATCTGTTATTTTGCAGCCAGTAGCACGTCCCCGCAGCCTTCACTGACCCCGTGTGTGTTTCAGCTTCTTACTTTCATCATTTCTCATGTTTGTCCGTCACGGTAACTAACTGTTTTTTATTACCTCTGTGGGCTATCCTTGTTTTCCACATCGATTTCAACATTTAGCCTTTTTAAATGATAAAGCAGCTGATTAGAAGTTTGCCATTTGCCTAATAGAAAACCCAAAATAACATTTTAAAATAGGTTAAAAAATAAGGTCAAAAATTGAATTGCACTGAGGATAATTTTATCAGTGAAGAGCACACTCCTCCTATTGGTCTCTTTTTAAATGATTGTCGTAGCTTTAATTTAAAAAGAAATCAGGTGACGAAATAAAGTGACAAAGTAAACTAAAGAGGAGGTTGGGGTGGATGGATGTCAACAAAACATCCGATTTTCTTGTAGGAGACTGGCGTTCGTTTCGCATTGTCGACCCAGCGTGGCGTCACCAGTCTGATTGTAAAGCTCCCAGTTTGGCATTTCATCTGTCGCCTTTTTTATTTTTTAAGCTGCGTTCCAAACTGCATACTTTTACCGTCAGTGCATACTGCAGCAACCCTTACAAAGTAGGTACATGCAGTATTCATGGGATTGGGACATACTACTTTGTCATAAAAGTGTGCCTTGAGAAATCTGTAGCGTGACATTTGAGTTAAATAAAAAACTCAATTTCACACTTCTTTTTACTGCCTCTTTTCAACCAACCACCAACTGTCTCGGCGGCTCGGTCGATGTGACGTATCTTCTGCTGCAGGGAATTGTGGGTCAGAACAGCCGGAGCAGCATGCTGACCTGCACACTGCAAAATCCTGGGATTTTTTGGGGGGCATACTACATTTCACATACTGTTAATTGGGACGTACTAAATCGTTTTCTTGCATACTTAAAATAGTATGTCAGTATGGATACTGGAATGCATAGAACATCTGGACGAGCTTCAGAGGAGCGGATCTGACTAGATCACTGAGGAACCGTGGGTGTAGTTCTTTTACTTCTTTTACTTCTAGTAATAATAACCGCATTCGTGGGCTACGTTCTTCCCTGAGGCCAAATATCTTTCTGATTTACCACCTCAGGCATGTTAATCAAACCAAACACTCCCCCAAATATATCTGTGTTAGAGTCCTAATATCTAATCAATGCTGGGATAATTTATCTAATGACCCCATAATGACTCGTGGAAAACATTTCCTGACTTTGTATTTATGAGAGAAGTTAATGATCTGATGGAGGTTTGTTTTAGTGCCAGCCCCCAGTGGCCCTCAGTGGTATTACACATGAAGAAACTTCTGCATTTCTTTCACTTTTCAAACCCGGAGTTCGGACAGTTTTATGTAATTTTATAACTAATAGCCCCCTTTGTTTTGATAATACTTTCAACAAATTTCTCTCTAGTCTTAACCATGAACTTCCCCCCCCAAACCGAAGGAAAGTATTTATTTTAAACAAAACCATTTAGTTTTTGTGACTTGAAATGGAGTTTTTGCAAAGACCAGACAAATATGTTCTGACCAGCAGGGACATAAGATCAGAAACCATTTCCATCCCTGCGTTCCGAATCGCATACTATATCGTTTTGCTTTTAGAATGCACTGCAGCTCCCCTTAAAAAGTAAGTATACTGTTGCATGTAGCACGGATACACCTGGGACGTAATACTCCATAAAAAAAAAATGCATCTTGACCTTTGACCCTCTTGGTCGTATCCATCACGATCCGATTGGAAGTAAAAAAGGATTGCGATTCGGAACGAGTACGCTTCCTTTTAATACTTCTTCTTCCTTTTGTGGGCGGAGCTTTAGCGCCACCAACTGTCTCAGCGGCTCAGTCGATGTGACATCGTGGTACTTTTAGTTTACTACATTTAACATACTATGTACTGGGACGTACTATATCTTTTTCTGGCATATTGTAGTATGGATACCGGAGCGCAGGGAAAGTGTTGATGTAGAGGACATGTCCAACCAACATATTCTGTCATTTAATACAGAGGCCTTTATTTTTTCTGTTGTTTCCGCCTCTCAGTGTGAAGATGTACGGCTAGAATCTGACAGCGTATTAAACAGAGAGAAATCACCCCATAAATGTGAAAGAACAAAGGAAGCTATTATTGTGTGAAAACAAAAACAGTTGAAGCAGGTTCTACTTTCTTTTTTTTCTTTCTTTTTTTTTGAAGAATGACTAACTGCTCTTCCTCACCAGTACTTGTGGAAACGCGCCCACACAACCACACGTCCCCCGCGCTGAGAAATCTCCTCCACGCCGGAGACGTGGCCGCTTGGTGTGTTCTGCTTTATTTTTCATCTGCTCGTCATGTCCAACCCGTACGACTCTGCGAAATAAAAAATTCAGCACATTGGGAGGCTGGATGACCGAGAGGTTACGACAGACCTCTGCTGTCTGCTCTGTTTTCCCCACATTTCCTGTCCACACTGGACTGTCAGAATAAAAGCAAGTATGAAATATATATACATGAATAAATCCGGCATGCTGTTGTAAATAGTGAGTCATTGTTTATGCTTTTCTGCCAACAATAATTCTGCACAGCTGAATAAATAAAACACGGAGATTCAGTTTATTACTGATATCACACCTTTGTTCCTCATAATCTCAGAGCAGAAATGAGGGCTTCATATTTCAAACGTCTCTCCTTGATTTTCGTCCTTTTGTTGATGTAAAATCTTGAATAAACCTGCCAGAGGACGGTTATGGATATAATGATGCAGGGAGGTGGATGTGTGGGTGTAGCCTGTGGTGAGGAGGACTCGCTGGGCGGAGGTCTTTAGTATGTATTTCTAAAACTCTTTGGAAATACATCGTTAACAAAGCCTCGACTCCACAGCGGCTGAGCTGCAGACAAAAGTCACACCGTGGTTTTTAATTTACAGGTTTCTTTTTGCATCATAAATGTGCAAACTTACACATTTTTTGATAACCAGAACTGACATCTCATTTTTTAGCTACTTTTCCTCTTTCCTTATTTTCTTTGTTGTTGTTTTTTCTTAAAAAAAAAATTTAAAAAAAAGGATTTAAAAAAAGTTATGTTTTAAATGCATTTTTTGTTACTTGAATGTGCCAACTTTAAGGGTTTTGTTATTTTGTATCCTTGCTGTGTGTTATTTTGTGAGTGTGAAGTGCTTTGCATGGTGATTTTACACTGTGATCCTGTGCAACCTGTGGACCTTGTTTAAAAAATGAAGAGGGCGGGAAGACGATAAGAAACAGGTGGAGACAATTAGGCAGGTGATCAGACACGAGGACAGGAAGTGAAAACACCTGGAACAAGAAGAGAACCCAAAATACAGAAAACATGACTCTATCTTACTTTAACCTGACCAAACCCTCATGTCACCATAGCAACGTCACAATAAGGCTGGGAGGCTGTGGCTCAGACGGTAGAGTGGGTTGAACACCAATCAGAAGGTTGGTGGTTCAATCCCCAGTTCCTTCTGTCCACATGCCCAAGTGTCCTTGAGCAAGACACTGAACCCTAAGTTGCTCCCGATGGTGTACCATCAGTGTGTGAATGTGCTCCTGATGGCAGCACCTTGCATGGTGATCTGTCTCATTAATGGGTGAATTGGAAAACTATGTTAAAGCACTTTGAGACCAAAAGGTGATAAAGCACTATACAAGTACAGACCATTTACAATAACTGATTTATATTGAACAGTGTATTATGTCTTATGATTTAAAGGCGAAGTAGCTGATACCTCCGTCTCTCTGCAGTGTGGACAGGAGCTCTTCATGTCGGGACTTTGTGCAGAATTAATCCTCAACTCATTTTAATATCGTTGCCCGCTTAACGTCTAAAAAAGATTGAGATTATGATGTTAAATTTTAGTTCAAATTACTGTTTTATCTGAACTTCTACATACAAGACGTAGTGCAATGAAAAGAGGGATTCTGGTTTCCATTTTCTATTTCACATAGTGTTATTGTGGATTTATTTGAAGTAAAGTTGTATTATTTTGTTCCTTTGACGAAGGGATGCTCTGCACTGATTAGAGATCAATGTGAGGTCTGTCCGCCTTCCTTCTTTGTTTATTTCTTATATTTGTTTATTCTTTCATCAAATAGAAATAAATGCAGAAATAAATTTTTAAAAACACAGCATTTTTAAGTGAAAACCAGTCTCATACAAATAAGTGCAATTTAAATTAAGGTTTTGGTTTATCAACTTTCGTGGATACGTCAGCAAAAAAAAAGGAAACCCATAAATTTACAAAACATATTCTACATTTTTTTCTTTGTTTTAGATTATTCCGTGTTTTATCAAAAGGTTCATTCTTCTTCTGACTGTCGAAGATTAAAAAAAAAAAAAAAAAAGGGTACAAGTTTGTTCACATTTATCCAAAGTTTAATGGATCATTCCGGTGAATTTCAACCATTCATATTTTCACATTAATGTATTGTGTCTCCGTGGGTCACGCTTCATCTCTGCTGCGGACGTTCAGGGAAACACTGAGATCATGGCAGGTTGAAATAAACCTAAAATCGTTTGGTTGTCTCACTAATCTAGTTTGCAGGACAAAAACAAAAATGAAACCAGAAGACTGTTTTTTTCTTCCCCTCCGTTGTGAGTAACTGTGTTGCCACTTGTGTGACATTCTTCTTCTGTGTGTGTAAACAAAATCATTAGCGGGCTGCTGTAGACCTCCAGCGTCTGCGCCACAGGGCCACTGATTACTTGGTTTGGTGTTAACAAAGAAATCAACCTTGGACGAGTATTGGCATCAGAGCTGGGTAGAAGCAGACTGCATCAATTCTGTTAATGAGTTCTCCACCTCTCTCTCCTCCTCTTCTCTCTTTATTCCCCTGTGCTGTCTGCTGAGCTTGTGCTTCTCGCATCTCTGCAGGAGAAGCGTGAGATGGAGAGGAGCCAATCCGGCGCGGCCGTGAACTTTAAAAGGTCACGTAATATCCCAGCAAACAGCTGCAGGACATTAACCAACACACTTTCATTTTCTACTTTTCATTTTGTTGCGTCGAGCTGATCTACTGAGGATCGCGGCTTTAGAAAACACTATTTTACTGAGCGATCATCATTTGAAACAGTGTTTGTTGTGAGTAATATATCCGCTCAAATTCACCGTATAAAATATGAGCCTTAAATTCCTTTTTCTTATGAAAATATGATCTGGGGAGCATCATTTTTCATATGTTGACTGGTTATTTTCCCTGAGAAATTAAAACCTGTGGTCTCTGCAGGCCCACACACACGCACACCCGCGCGCGCGCACACACACACGCACACACACACACACACACACACACACACACACACACACACACACACACACACACACACACACACACACACACACACACACACACACACAGGAAGCCCGTGTAATCTACGAGTCTGAAATCAGTGCACTGCATTCATACTATTCATGGTGTCGAGGGTTTAATAAAATCCCAGCTACGCTTTAACTACAAGGTTTTTTTTTTGTTTTCCATTAGTTTTTTTTCCACCATATCTTACAGGTGTACATGACACAGTAGCTGCAACCCCCCCACCCCTCCCTCCTCCACCATGCAGCCTCCTTTCCAGCGTGATGTGTGGCGCTCTGCCGGGCTGCGGTAAGCAGATCTTGCCGGTGATACATGGACGGCGGCTCTCGGCTCCGGCGCCGTTCGTCCACGGGGGGAAACTGATGAGGTTGACTCGGGGGTCATCGGCTCCTCCTGGGCAGGACGCAGCTGATCATCCTCCTCCTGTGCTGCTCCGCTGCTCGACAATCAGCACAATGCAGACACACACACAGGAGCCCCTTTTCTCCCTCCTGCGGTCCCGCCTGCAGGACGGCAGCTCTGTGGGCTGGTTGCATACGGAAAAGTTGCATGAATATAAACATGTAATACATTTATTGGTCAGCTCCCATTGTTTCCACCATTGTGATTGTTTTTTTACAAACGTAAAAATAACAATGTATCCGGACTGGAAGCACACAGCGTTAAAAGAATGGAGTTGTTTTTTTTATATTTTCTTTGGTCAACAGTGATTTCATGCTCCAGTGACAGCGCAGCGCTCGGTGACGCTGCCGCTGCCACCGTTGAGCAAAGGTTAACCTGTTCCCTCAACTCCCAACACCTCAGCACTGCGCTCTGTGAAGTATTCTCAGGTGGGTTACTTTAAAAACCTCTTCACTGTACAAGGCTTCAGTCATTAGTGCAGGGTCGTCTTAGGAGTTTCGAGGTTCACTGAAAATAAACATAATATTCAAAGTTCAGTCCGATGTGCTCTCCTTTTACAATTTCTTAAATTATCTTGTAAACATGCTTAGTAGTCAGCCAGGAGCGTATCAGTTCTTTGGGGAATTTTGCACAGCTTTCTGTGAGGGGACCATGAGGGTCACGGCCAAAAAAACATTCAGATTCCCCTGTTGCAACTCAGTATTACAGCAAAGCGTGAAATAGACACGCCTGTTAACTACAGAAAAAAACATGAGATAGCCACGCTGAGGGCTGTCTGGGCGTGTAAGTTACACGTTTTGTAAGCGTGGATTTTGCACGTGACGAAGGATCATCTGACCAAGGTACCGCAACAGAGGTGTTGAGACCAAGTGTAAAGGACACTTTTCTGCGGTATTAGGAGACCCGATCAGTGGCACTAATAACCCAAAAAGGTTTGAATCCAGTAGGCGACCATGTTTTTTCTTGGGTTGTTTTTTGGTCCACATCCCAAACATATTCTTGTTTTCTAATCCCAATCGTGTGTTTTGTTTTTCTGTAAATCACATGGTTGAAAGAACGCAGTAGGTTTAATTTTCGTCCACCACAGAAAAACGTGTAACTGCCACACCTAGACAGCCCAAAGCGTGGCTACCTGACGCTTTTGCTGTCGTGAACGGGCCTGTCTATTTCACGCTTTGCCGTGATACCGGGTTGCCTCTTGAGGTCGTCAGTAGTAGATTTTGTTCTTCAGATGACGTTCTGCACACTTTCATTTATCTCTTTTGCAGCCAGAACGTTGCAGTATAACTTCATCATTCCACAGGATTGGTTTCAAAGAATCTTGTTTTGTTGTTCATCTGCAAACGTCTGACACCACCTTCACATGGCCTTCTCCTATTTTGTGGCAAAAAATAATTTTATTTTTCAGAGTGTCTCGAGCTGTAAAGACCTTTACAAAAACAGAACCAGCATGACAATGAAGAACACTTGTTTATTGAAATGATTAATCATGACAACTAAACTAAAAAAAAGCAGACGTGGAAGCAGCCAGAGGTCATGGGCTCCAGTAACACATACAAAAAAAAACACACACATCCAAACACACATAGAGAGACAGCTCATTGTTTCAGAAAAAGTTCAGTTGGCCTCCAAAAACCAAAAGACAGTACTGAGCTCTCTAACCATACAAGACACAAGAGGAGCAAATTAACAAAATAAGGTTTCCTTATAGGTGAGTTGAACAAGACACTTTTACTAATTAGTCTGCAAAAGAACCGAACAGAGCGCTATCCATCAAAACACTGTCTAAACAACAGTATCGAGCTGAACAACAGCAGCAGCCCAAAAAAACGTCTCCATGGCCAAATGGAGAGGAGCTCCGGTTCAAAAGGTTGATATACAGCTGCACTGACAATCGAATCCAGTTCAGGTGAGTGTGATCCAAACACACACAGAGAGACAGCTCATTGCTTCAGAAAGCCTACGGCGATGAAACGATGACGATGAGGTGTTCTGAGTGACGTTCAACGTGTCAAGAGGGGGTGGAGCTTCTCCGTCCAAGACCGAAGAAGAAGGCGACAGGAGACACCAGGTGGGTTTTCTTTGTGTCACCGTGAATTCGTACCCCAGAGTCAGACTGTCAACGCAGAGTTCTTAAACTGGGACCTTCTGAGGCGTCTGAGGGGGAAAACACTTGCTGCAAACCACCTGAGCTGTGGCGCCATGGCAACAGGGTTCTCCAACATGACAAGACGCCGCTCACAGAGCGTTGAAAACGGGACCCACAACAACACAACCCCACCCTACTCACCAGATTTGACTCCCCGCGACTTCGTTCTGTTCCCTGAAAACTAATGTTTCTATGGCTCAAGTTTAAAGAATCAGCGGATCACTGCTCACAAAAGCATGTGTGACTCAGGTGGTGATTTTCATCAAGCAAATAACAGAACTTATAAATCACCTACGTACGTCCCATTCAGATATAAAACCAAAACCACTCATACGGTTCATAACTGATGACCTCATCACTTCATACATACAGATTTTACCAGTCACTGTTTAACAGGTACAAGTCAAAAGTTTTGTCTCTTCGCTCTCTGTTGATATTGTGAGTAAGTTCTGTCTAAAAAAACAAAGGACGGCTGATTAATAGGATTATTCTCCTGCCAGTTGCTGTAACATGATGATTAGAACATGTCCATATCTTAAAATAATTCACAGTAAGTCTTTTCCTCAAAATATTTTCTTCTGATTTGTTTTGATCAGCAAAAATTTTTCTGTAATAATATCTTCCGTTACAACACAGGTAGAGACGCCGATCGCTTCCCCCTGAACCTTATACCAATCATTGTGCACAAAAATGATCAAAGAAAAGCTTCTAAGACAGAAATATATTAACCAGCATGCTCCTACACACACTTCTCTGGAGGACAATCTCAGTTTTTAAACTTCATCAACGCAGTCATATTTCCTCTGCGACACACCTGCTCCTTCTTTTCACATGTTGGCTGCGAGCTTCACACATATAATCAGCAGCACATACAGAGCACTGAGGAAGGAACAAAAATCATGTCTCACTATGAACGAGGGTAAACAAAAAACACATCTCGCTATGTGCGAGGGTAAACAAAAACCACGTCTCACTATGGACAAGGGTATACAAAAAACACATCTCCCCATGTGCGAAGGTAAACAAAAACCACGTCTCGCTATGGGCGAGGGTAAACAAAAACCACATCTCGCTATGGACAAGGGTATACAAAAAACACATCTCGCTCTGTGCGAGGGTAAATAAAAACCACGTCTCACTATGGACAAAGGTAAACAAAAAACACATCTTGCTATGGACGAGGATTAACAAAAACTATGTCTTGGAATGAACGAGGGTAAACAAAAAACACTTGACTGATTTTTGGTTATAACCCATCACTTGTCGGACCTTAAAAATTATGTACTGATGGCCATCATCAAGGAGAAACTCTGATTAAATGGCACCGCAGCCGACACGCAGCCAGTTTGGACGTACAAACGCAACCGAACCGCAGCGCATGACAGGTAACGCACACGCCAGGCAGGCAGCGTGTCCGAGGCCTTAGTCCCCATCACAGGAGGAAACTACAACAACAACCTCCGAGCAGCCGCCTCCATGCAGCCGCCTCCATGCTGTAAATGGAAAGTTTCATTGAGGATTTGTCTTCCGTTTTTTACGGGATTTAACCATTTCAATACCAGGACTCGCGTCCATACGTGCAAATGTTCCACCTTCAACAAGCTCCCCTGACACTATTTTGGCCACGCCAAAGAGGATTGTGATTGGTTTGAGAAAATACAAACGAGTCAGAGAGTTTTTTTCCCCTTTTTTACAGGAACTGTGTGTCTGCAGCCTGAACGTTCCCCGGCCAGTGCGGTTTGAAAATACCTTATGTCACTTTACTGCTACCGACCGTTGAGGGTGAAAAGTGTCCAGCGCTCCATACTCAATTCATGTTGAGTACATCATCTGGATACTCAACAGGAACAAACTACACAATAAACTGTTCAAGTTTATAAATCCCGACAATCATTTCATTAAAAGTCAGTTTAAGTTCCATTTTAAATGCCTCTACATCCTCCTACAATCATTTGGTTTCCATGGTGATCATCTACAAATATAGATTTTTATGAGCGCACAATGGCGCTTGTGAGGAAATGAAAATCTACTCTAGATATATTTAATACTGTTTTGTGTTCTTCACATACAGTAAGTGCACAACGATGCACGACGACAACCTCTTTGTCTCACTCAGTTTTGCTCATCTGTCCTCTTGGCATTTAAGACCTTGGACTTTGTTTGTTCTCTCAGTGTCTCAGCTGAGTTTATTGGGTGTAAATGGGATGCAGCTGCCACTGTTCAACAAAATCCAACAGATTTATTTCAGTTTACAGCCACAGTTCATTTAAATGAAAATATGCCTTGGCCAGTAGGCAGTAGGTTTGTGTGGGACAAAGTGGTTCGGCCTTTAGCCTGCGAAGGACTAAACATATATTAGTTGAATGCAACTTTCCGATCTCCCACATTAAGCAACAGAAAGCATAAAAGGAAGCTAAAGTTTGACTGGAAATGGTGTTGCGCGGTGCGACCTTCCTACCAGCCGTCCTGTTTCGTAGAAATCTGCAGCTTGTGACTTTTCCCCATTGAGCTCATTTTGCTAACCTGAACTTCATCCACGTATGCAGAGTAGGGATTTTGGCACGAATCTTGAATATTCCAATAGTTGTTATAATCTACAAACTCGATAAGTACATGCGACAAACCCGCTTCCTTATTTCCTGTTTTTACCGGCGCATGGTTGTAATGCGTTACTCCCGTCAAAAGTTGGCGGTGATGCGCCTAAAAAGCTGCCTGCCAGCCGCCATTAACTAACGTAGGTAGAAGAGGAAACACGCTGCTTTCAAGGGGTCCGGAGCTCTGCAGGAAAATCTGTCCTGGTTATTAGATAACACGCTAGGAACATGAGGAAACAAGCAAAGACGACTACAGCCGTCAGAAAGTTCCGTGTGGAACTCTTTCAAAACATAACATAAAAAAAAAAAAAAGAGGAGTTGCGGTGCAAACCATGGAAGCAAATATTGTATTCGAAATCAAATAGTTTGGAGCAAATTTTCAATCGTAGTTTTGCTTGGAATGCCCGTCCTTAGTGCACATTGACTGACATGATGACAGCCTTCCTGACATTACTCAGCCTTTAGACAAAAGACAGGAAAAGCGTCGGTCCTGCAGTGTTCAGCCAGATTAACATGTGGGACACAAAACGACAGGAAACGAGGGCAAGAGCTCATCATCGTGTGCAGATGTGGATATCGATTCACAGGAAATGCATTTATTGGGAACAAAATAGATTTTTTTTTTTGTCTTCACTCAAATTCAAATGTTATTTGGATAATAAGTCATATCTCTGCTTACGTGACTGCAGGAAATATGTTTCTGCGGTCTGTATGTTCCATTACAAATATAACTTCCTCCTGTTGTGTGAGAAAATTGTGTTTGTCTTGTGGCGTGTGATCATAATTGAAATGACTGTGGGAATATTTTATAATCCAAGGACAGAAAAGATGCGAGAGATGCTTTCATCGATATCCATATAATGGATAGAGCGGCTCAACCAGTGCTCTTTCATCTTCAGAGCTGAAAGCAGCTCAAAGTGCAGACTTGTCTTCCTGGAGGAGGTTTTCCTCGTATTCGAAGGCTGACGAGTGATTGGCTGCGTCCGTGTTGTCTGGTAATGCTCACCACAGAGGTCTGCATGCTTCTCCACTTTTATTTTGTACAAGTGTTGTTGCTCAGCAGCACTTCGGGTGCTGCAGATACGGTGGGAGCTGTCAGTCAGGAGCTCACAGGTGCTCCCGTTATTTGACAGTTTTATATTCAGAGACGTGAACGTCCTGAACTAAGTGATCTAACAGCTCTTATCTGTCGTTCACCACCTCACGCTGCTTCACATATTTAACTATCAAGTATTTGGTACTCCGCTCGGCCTCTTTTTATACTGCAGCGGACTCCAAAGCTGGAGCTTGAAATCTCATTGACACCTGAGCTTTTCCCGGAGAATGCAGTCAGCTAAGAGGGCCCTTATCTTTGTTCCCGAACCTCCCTCGCAAGCTGCAACAAGCCCTGTTGACTTAATGTTATCCTCCTGGGACACCGAGCGCTCCAAATCTGGAGGAAACAAGAACAGATAAAAATGCAGTCAGAAAAAACATTGAAAAAACGGAGTGGTTTTGTGCTGAGAACTATTGATTTCATACTGACATTTTTCTATTGCTGTTGTTCCCTGTTCTCTTATTGTTGTGTATACTTATAAGTAACATTAGTAGTACTATCAAAGGCTGGATTACCATAAAGTTCATGTGTGATGAGGCAAAACTACCGATTAGGTGAGAGAAACATTGTCGGCAAGAAATGCAACAAATTCAATGATACAGAAAACAATAAAAAGATAACTTCCCTCACAAAGAACACACTAATAAATCTTGTAAGCACTGAAATAAACTCAAGACTCGTGTTGTGTTAGCGACAAATCCGCCTCAGGCAGCAGCATTCGCAATAAACGAATCATAATTAACAAATTTTTTAAAATAAAGAAACAGCTTTAATTAACTGTTAAGGATAAGGATGATCAGCTAAAACACACTCATAAGGGAGAATTTGTCTACCACTTAATTGTTCATCAAATGTTTTGTTGTCTGGAAGTCAGCTTTTAAATTCATACACCAATAATTGTGCAGAACCTTTAATACACATAGACACAGTACTAATTAAAAAGAGCATCTCTTAAGAGTAAAATCAACATCAGTCTGATGTTCTTGCTTCCTCAATTAGAAAAACATGTTGGGATTAACTTGTGTTAATCACAGTTTTTACATGAGTAAATGTTGTGCACTTTACCAACAAATACTTCATCGCCACGGACAAGGACTCTCCAATCTTTTTTCCAGCTGAAACTATTGTATTTCTGTTATTGACCTAATTTCTGAGCAGCCATTTGCTGTGTTTCTGTCCTCAGACCTCTGTGTCTCACTGTGCTGCGTTCAACAGGAACAGTTTCTGAACTGTTCCTGTTGAACTTATTGGTCGTCTTAGGAAGACACTAATAAATCGGCCATCCGATCATTCTTGATTCATTCTTCAGTAAGCATGCACATGTTTGTGTACCACAGTGTTGCCACTGTTAGTTAAATGCAGTTAAGTAAAAAGTATCATGTTTACCTTTGAGTTGTAACTCAAAGGTGAACATGATACTTGTTTACTCAAGTAAAGGTAATAAACGGCATAAAAATGGAAATATCAAACAAAGCACCAACACTTCAAACTTATTCTCAAGTTGGTGTTTTTGATGCTCTGTTTCACTCTGCTGGCGTTCACCCTGAACATTTTTTTTAACGTTGTTCAAATATTCATCAAATATTCAGATACTTTAATCCACCGCAGTCACTCACTTACAGTTGAACTTTCTGTTGCTAGTAGCAACCGTTGGCACGGCTCTCAAGCAGTTTAATTATCACATCAACCTAATTTGTGAGAGACGTGATAGAAAAATAAAATAAGAGAGTATCTTTTATCTGCAGATGTCCTTGTTGGACAAGTATGTGTTGTGTTAACATCTTGTTCGGTTCGGTTTTTGTGTTCTTTGTGTTTTTTTCAAGAAGAGTCACATCTGCAAAACATTAAAACCTTTGTTGCCTTGAAAATCATATTAAATTAGGCTCTTTTATAACTTGGGAGCTTGTCTGAACTCAAAATGAATGTTTTTTTTCTTATAATGTATGGTTTTAATGGGTGTTTCAGACATTTCATTCTTTGTTCTGTGTTTTCTGGACAGCCTTTTTGAAATGCCCTCTCAGAAAGCAACTCTAAACAATGACAACAATTTTACACAAAGGTTACATGCAGCCTGAAAAGGCTGACGTGTGGTGGTGTGTAGGGCCTGAGGACCAGTTTGGTTGAAGCTGTTTGTTCTGTCTTTAGGTTGTTGAGCATTTGAAGAGTTTCTTTAAAAACAGAGTATAAAGTGGATGAGTTTGCAATGCTGTTCCACGGATTTATTTTCCTTATTATTGATCACTTTGAAGCAGCTGCACCAAAACCGGCAAAGAAAAAAAAAAGAAAAAGAAAAAAAGACGCAGTTGCAAAGTACAATAAAAATATCAGAGCAGTCTTGTCAAACAATTGAACCAGAAGAACTGAAAGCTGAACTACAGCGTCAGGCTTTAAATGAGACAAAAATGCAGAACGGATGTCGATCAAAATGTGAACTGTGGTGCCGTGGCAACAGGGCTCTCAAACATGACAATGTGGGAGTTTCTCACAACAACACGACCGTCGCTCACTTATTCTCCAGATTGGGCTCCATGCGACGTCTTTCGTCGACTTTGAAGTGGGCGGCAGCCAGATTTAAATCAAGTGCAGTTTTTTGGGGTGCAGTCTTTGGACTTACTGATGAACCCTCATACTGTAGAACGACTAGTTACCGACTGGAAAATACTACCACTGAATATTTAGGTATCCATTAATGCACAATTATCCTTCTTCTCAGTACACGTGAGATGTAGAGGCCTGTCGTCTCCTTGCTGAACTGACGGAAACATTTTCACTTTAATGACACTGCCTTCATTTTGAGAGCCTCCCTAATAATTCACTGCGAGGCACATAATGAGAAACATTATGGGGAAAATGTTTCCAAAGGCCTCCGGGTCAAGTTAACTTTCTGTGTCTGCGTTGACATTTTGCACTAATTAAAATTTAGCATCAGAACGAAGATGTTTTATCAGCCGCGTTAGGCACTGGTGCACCTTATTTATCAAGAACCTCCAGGTCAGTTTCTGTGATGAATTCCTGGAATAATTAGTATTTAGTTAACGAAGTGCTCATACGAGTGGACAGAAGAGGTGATTTAACTCAAGTAGACTTACCTCTTTAAGTACTAAGCTTTCACTACACTTCTATGAGGACTATACTTTGGCTTACCAAATATGTGTACAAGATTGCCCTTATTATGCTCATCAAAGAATGTCATTTGTAATGCATTACTTTCCCCCAGAAAAATAGCTGCTGTTGCAAATTAGCAGAGTTAGTGGGAGGCAAGGTTCCTTTATCAGATGGGAAGAAAGAAGACGGTAAGCTTCCAAGGATTGCAAAAAAAAAAAGGAGCAGAGGTCTTGTTAAACCAATTTGTACATAGGGAGGCGATAGTGAGTTACAACAGTGTCCAGTTCGTCCTCCGTCCGACTCTGAGTTTCAACAGTTTGTTTGAATTTTGCATATTTTTGCCTTGATGTTAGATATGGGTTTTTTTGCTTTGTTAAAAACTTGATTTTTGTGAAGGTAATTGGTTTGAACTCTGTGGTTGATCATAGAAAAAAATAGCAGTCGGTTAAACCAATAGTTTACGTTATAACTTGCTTACGTCCGTTTTTAGCGAGACCATACTAGCAAAACCCAAATCGACTGCATTTTCATTTTAGCTGCACCAAATATCTATTTCCAACTGTCCACAACCCTGGTTTGTTTGCAACATTAAACTGCCTCAGTTTGGTAGATAGTTAAAGGACTGAGCACGTCACATCTATTCTAACTGCTCTGATGGGCAAACTAAACATATTGACACTGTCAGTAATGTAGCACAATTAGCTGCTTTTATAAGCTATCGCTATGTAGCCGCTGTTATAATTAACAAATGTTTCCTCGCCAAACGAGAAGAAACTATTTTAAGCATCGAACATCAGCAGCAGTGGAAAGCACCACCAACGTTAAGGTCTTGGACACACTGGCTGCATGTGTGCGTTACCTGTCACGCTGCTCAGCTGTGGCTTGGTGGCGCGTGTGTGTGTCCACACCGGCTGCGTGTCAACTGCAGGTCCTACTAATGACTCAATGACTTCCTCTTCGATAATGGACATCAATATTGAACTTTTGAGGTCCAACAAGTGATGAGTTGTCACCAAAAAGCAGGCACGTGTCTTATGTTTACCCATGTTTAAAGCGAGACGTGGTTTTTGTTTAACCCTGTTCAAAGCGAGAGATGTTTTTTGTTTACCCTCGTTCATAGCGAGACGTGGTTTTTGTGTACCTTCCTTCATAGGGAGACGTGGTTTTTGTTTACCTTTGTTCATAGGGAGACGTGTTTTTTGTTTACCCTCGTTCATAGCGAGACGTGGTTTTTGTTTACCCTCGTTCATAGCGAGACGTGGTTTTTGTTTACCCTCGTCCACAGCAAACATGTTTTTTGTTTACCCTTGTTCATAGCGAGACGTGGTTTTTGTTTACCCTTGTCCATAGCAAACATGTTTTTTGTTTACCCTCGTTCATAGTGAGACGTGGTTTTTATTTACCTTCGTTCATAGGGAGACGTGGTTTTTGTTGACCCACATTCAGACAAAAAACACAGACACACACAACACTCACATCGAGACAGATGAGCGATACAGAGAGGAGAGCAGCAAAGAAAACACCGTCCTTCACCTGGTATAGTGTCGTCATGATATAATTAGCTAATTAGCATGCTCACTTCTGAAGATATCTGTGCAGCACAGCACATAAATTATTTATTAATAATGTTAACACTGATATTTCTTCACAGTCAACAATTTTCATTTAATTTTTTTTACGTTTCAAACTATAAATCTGACATGTTGCAGCTTTTAACAGCTTAGCCCCAAAAAAAGAAAAGAAAAGTGAATTCACCCAATTTGGACAAAAAGTCACTTTCTATAGCAACTGGCTGATTTCACAAAGTTTCTCTATACAGGAGGAGAGAACAGGATGTCACATCTGTCCTTCACCCGTTCCCATTTTCACAGCTGCAGTCCAGCGAGGTGAAAACATCGGACTGCGAAGGTACCTCAACTCTTCCCTTCAGGAATCCTGTAAAGAGGTAAGCCGGGTTGGAGGCGTTTGGACAATAATAAGAATGATAACAGGATGGATATGGCAATTAATGGACTGCGCTTCTGCCTCACTCTTCACAAAAAAAAAAAAAACATCAGCCTGTTCTCTGGTCCGACCGTCCTCTGTGACCTCGCGCTCTGTGTCATTGAGTTCTGACAGCCACATCTCCCACCGGTTCAGTCCCCAAGACAACAAGAGGTGTCTGACTCGGTGGACTCGCAGCCACAACACAGATGGGCTCCTACACGATGTGAGCTGACAGAAACATGAGGCAGGGCGGTGAAAGGACAGAAGGGTGACTAATGTCATCTGTCTGGAGACCTTTCAGCTTCTCACAGGAGCTTTGGTCTGCTGACGAACGGCCACAGGCTTCATTTCAAACACACGTTGGCTCTTTAAGTCTTAAACAGACGGATTTAGGAAGAAACTGAAGCTTGATTACAGACCGAATTATCTGACTTTAGGTCTGACAAGTGAGGCCGATGCTGAAATAACAATTATGTGCAATACCACTGGGGGCTGGCTCCAAAAAAAAAAAAAACAGCTCCATAGACTCCCATTCAAAAATAATAATTCCAGCATTCATTGTGGGCGTATCTGGTTTGATTGACAGGCCCGGGGTGCCGTCAGTTTTCTGGTAGAGGTAGGCGGGGTGTGGTGTCCTAAGGTTCTCAAGATATACAGATAGATAGATATCAACAGATTACAAATTTTAAACAAAGCAATAAAACTGACAGAATAAAAGAGTTATTAAAATATATTGTACTGTAAAAACAAATATAAATAAAACATAAATATAAAGTATAATAGTGCTATATTCAGCAGTTGTGCAAACAAATTGGTGCACCAGTGTTATCTATTACTTCCCCACAGAAAGAAGGTGTCATTCAATGTCTGATGGATGTTCTTAAATCTGCCAAATTCATGAGCCACAGGAAGAATTCCTGCTTTCAACGGTACAAATAGAATCTTTGACTTTGGCTGTAGCCGACTCTGGTGCACCTGTTGGGTCGTTTAAATGGTGGAAATATGAAGAAAAAAAGGCATCATAACCCCCCGAAATTATTTGTTTTACTTTGAGAGTTTGATCCATTCGGTCAGACAACATCCGGAAAGAGATGCATGATTGAATTATTTTATCTGCTTATTGTAAGCTCTGTATACTGAGGAATATACCGAGATTTATATGGTGGTCAGAGGTTTAGTCAATACTGTGTGTACTTGTTTAACTTTAAAGTAAAGGGCATTGGGACGCTGTGTAAAATGTAAATAAAAACAGCAAATCACATAAACCTATATTAATCAAAAATTTAAATTATTTTTTTTGAAATTTTATTATTTTATGAAAAATATATGCTCATTTTGAATTTGATGGCAGCGACACGTCTCAAAGTTGTGTAATGCTGAAAAAAAACATCTCACAACTAATTAGGTTAATTGGCAACAGGTCAGGAACACGATTGGGTATAAAAGGAACCGGTTGCCCATAGTTTTACTTCATTTGAATATATGTTCGCAATTTGGTAACAAAATCTCTTATAAACAATCTTTCTAGCAAATCTGGCAACTAAGTTTCTTCCAGTTGTGTGTGAAGGATCACTGTACTTATGTCTCAAACATCATGAAGCTCTGCAGCCCATGAAGAAAACCAAAACTTCTTTTCGACCCTGTTTTTCTGCCACATTGATCCAAAACTTCACGTTATCAGTTCACATTTTTTCCTTTTTGAATCATGAATTCACCCCGAAGAAGGAGCAAACTTATAACCACCTACATGCAAAGGGGCACAAAGAATGCTGTATCCCTGCAGAATAATTCAATACGGAGGAAACACATGCATCACGAAGCTGTCAGCTAATTATAAATTCATCAGGAGTAAATCATAACTTTCATTTATATGCAGGTGTATTTTAGCAGCCCTGAGAAATAAATCGTCTGTTTGACTTTTCTTGAACAACTTTCACAGATGTGAAGAGTTGAATGGTTCAAATGCACCAAATTAGATTCCTTAAACATCAAGAGCTGAGTCATTTACATATGCTGTAAACAGGAGGGAGAAAATCACCTTGTTAAACACCAAAGGGAGCTCCGAACCAATCAGATTGTGTATTATTCTCCTCTATAAAAGCAACATGACAGCTCTACGGGGTATTTAATGCTCTCTGGATGTTTACCATCTACTCCCTCTTTAAAAGATTTAATCAGGCAAATCTCTCTGAATCCAAAACCTGCAAAAGAAGATTCACTGAGAGCCCTTCTTCTTCTGAGAAGAGTTGAAATAATGATCAATATCTCTTATCAATCAGATATACTAACAACACATCTACAGTGTGATCTATGATGGCCAATAAGCTCTGCGAAGCTGTTGTCACCACATGCTGCAGCTGACAGCTGTTCAGGCAGCAGAGTGTGAATCACACTAAAAGTATCAGACACAACATTTGGCTGCAAACTGCCGTCTTGTTAAGTCTGCCCAACAATGATTCAGTGTGTCCAAATACACAGTTTATTAAATGTAGTACGCCAGAAGTACCAGGATGTTCTACTGAATCCGGTCCTGTTTTGCAGTCTGCAGGCCAGCATGCTGCTCCGGTTGTTCTGACCCACAATCCTCTGCAGAGAAAGATACGTCACATTGACCGAGCTGCAGGGACAGTTTGTGGCGCTAAAGCTCCGCCCACAAAAGAAGGACGGAGAATAGGCATTCAAAAGGAGTGTAACCATACACTGTGTATCAAAGTGGGCAAAGTTTTCAAGTCTGAAAAATGAGACCGATGCAGAAGTGTCTTAAGCTGCAATACCACCGAGTGCCACTAGAGGTCGGCTCCAAAAAGCCTCCGGCTCCATGGTCTCCCATTCAACTTCTCTCATCAAATACAAAGTCAATAAAATGTCTCCAGCAGTTATCTCGGTGTTGTTAGTTAAAGTCACTCCTTCTTATTACTTTTCTGGAGGTCCATCTGGAAATAATCCCTCATTAATTAGAAAATAATAATAATTTTTTGGGGGGTGTCTGTTTGATTGAAAGGCCTGTGGTGCAGTCAGGTTACAGCTACCGGTGGGCGGGACGTAGTATCGTCAGGTTTCCAATCAGATCAGTCAGATACACCCAGGCTCCTCCCCCAGCTCGTCCAAATATGGTCACTTCCTGCTCCAAACCGCTCCGAACTAGCAAAGATGGTGACGGACAGAATCTGAACTAGAGGTGGAACGAGGCGTTGGATGTAACGGAGAACCTGAGGACAATATGCCCTGCCCACCTATAACTGAAACCTGACTGTCCCCCTATCATGTCAATCAAACAGCCCCACCCCCAAACATGTGTGTTTGAGTCCTAATATCTAATGAGTGATTAATTATTTCCATATAAACCAGAACACTGATCAGAAGGAGTTTATCTAATGACACCATGATGACATTTACTGAATTTGTATTTCAGGAGAGAACTTGATGATTTTTTTTTTTTTTTTACATTTTTAATGAGTCTATTGGAACCAGCCCCCAGTGGCCCTCAGTTGTATTACACTTTAAGGCACTTCTGCAATTTTCAGACTACGAAAATGTTGTATATTGTCTGATTAAAATAAGAAGATACAGGCTGAAAAGAAAATGTCGTCAGCATGGCAGAAATATGTACGACACAAAAGCTCGATAAAGGATGGACCCCTTATGGATGAGAAGGGGACGCATGGACGGAGCTTTCAGATGAAGAGGGTGGTATGTAGGTATGTCAGCGCCGTCTACACAGCCAGGACTCTGCCTTTGTTATTTTCATGGTGAGATACTCGCAGTTCATAATAGAAAAGCATTTTTGCAGTTTCTTATTTTCCTCAGCAGCTCTCGGCAAACAAATTCCCCGACGCTTGCTGTAACCCCCTCGGAGTAATACGACAGCTACACATGCACTGTTAACACTTTTAGTAAGTGTTAATTAAAATCACCAGCGGACCTGAGGAAAAGAAAATCATCTAAATTTAATGTTATAATCAAAGCCAACAAAAAGTTTCAACACAGAAAACTTCAGAAGATTTTCTCTAATTTTCTATTCTTTGTGGAAACTGGAAGATTTAAATACAATTCAGCCCACGAACAGTGATTATTCAGATATATAGAGCATCTCACTAAGACAACTTTTATATATAACAACACCGAGATAATTGGATGATTGCATGAAGTAACAAAGAAAGGATTTCTATATATCTCATGAAGGTTTGATGGATCAAGACAGTATGTATCACACTTAAGGAGCCGTGTGCAAACGACACACAAGGTTTCAGTCTTTATTAATCCAAAAATAATAAAAGAAACGAGCAGATATTCCTTACTGTACTTCATTGTGCATGCTGTAATTAAGGCTGGTGAATTCCTCCCCCTCAAAGAAGTCGTTCACAGGAACTCGAGCTTTGAGGCGAAAAAGAATCTGCGCTTTCATCTGCTGAAGTCAAAACATGCAAAAATAGAAATAGAAATAGAACATGAGGACGGGCTGCAGACAAAGACACGAACAAATAAAGGCATCCAGCGGAGCCTGAGAGGAACTGATGTCTGTTTCTGTTTCTGTGACTCACTGAGATCACTGCGAGCGTCTCAATTCCAACCAGACGCTCCGCACTTCTGATCTGCTGGTTCTTATTATTTTTAACCTTTTTTTTTTTTTTCACAATATGAGTGAAAATTATGTTAATGTTATGTAGGGAGGTCACTACACATTGGAGCATTGCTCATTAGGCTTCTCTTCACTCACACACACACACACACACACACACACACACACACACACACACACACACACACACACACACACACACACACACACACACACACACACCACGTCGACTGATATAACTTACATTATTCAACATATCAACTCTGATTCAAATGACTCTTCATTCAAAAGAATTGTGCCAATTAGATTCGTTGAAGGACTCCTCGTTCTTTCTGACTCCGGTTTGGCGCTTGGAGGAGCTGTGACTTAAAGAGGCAAAAATCAACCTGCCAAACTTTTTAAACATGTTTCCATTGGCTCAATTAAAACTGTTTCTGCTCCTCTGATAGGTGACAAACTGTCAGCGCCAACATTTAGACCTGTTCCAGTCAGAGAGAGAGAGGAGTGCCGTATGAAAGCTCGTCCAAACTGCTGTCAGCAGCATCAGCAGGTGGATATTCTGCGTGAGCTCGTCCTGCAGGATGTCCACGTCTGTTCCACATCCTGTCATTTCTCTGTGGTCAAAAATGGCATTTGGAGCAACGAGTTAAATTACAGTGGATCACAGTTAATATTTCACTGATCAGCTCCTCCTGTAACAACGATCCTGCATGAAGGGGGGCTGCAGGAAACGAATGCAGGGATCCCACTGTGAGCCAAATATTAAACTCTCTGACTGTCTCTGACTAAAACATCTGAGACTCCACCACCTTGAATGAACAGAGAAACCGGCTGCTGTTGAGCTGAGCAGACAACAAACACACATAATTTGATTTCTTTCCGTGTGTGAGCTCAAGGTACGACATTTTTCCCTCTTTAAACCTGCAACACGGTTGTGATCACACGTAACGAGGCCTGTGCAAAAATCCTGTGAAAGGAAGCAATAAGAAGCCAACGTGGCACCAAAAGGCTCCATTTCCCGTGTTTAATAGATCTGCAGAAGTTTTACAAACTCTTCTGTTGTCTGTTTTTAATCGCTCAGTCTTTGAATGCATCATTTTGTAGCTGAAGCTCTTGAAATCTACATTTTCCGGCTTGTTTGCTTCCTCAGCAGCTACAAGAAAAGACTCATCTGTACTGAGCGTTTATCACATGTTGACGAACAGAATTCCCTCATATTTCAGATTTTGACCACAAAAAATGATAAAATCCTGACTTTCCCTGTCCGGAAAAGTTTTTTTTTTTTTTAAATCCCTTGATATTTAATGAAGTCAGCCGACCTGCACAATTTCAAAGTGCACAGATTCGTCCACGTGAACAAAGACCTTCAGTAACCTAAAGGAAAAGACTGCTGAGTAAATTAAACTAAGGAACAATCATAAGATCTCAAGGACACCTTTAGTTTGAAGTGAGGTCATTAATGTATGGCTCTCCATTAGGGACATCTCGGCGGTTTATAGGAGCAGCCTTGAGGGGAAATGGGCGGCCGGAGCAAGCCGCTCTGAGGGGCTTCAGGGAGGCTCGTGTTCGCCGGCTGCTGAAAGGGTGCCCTTCATTTCTAGACAGTGTGCCCTTTTTAAAATACAATCTCACGCAGCGAGTGAGCGGCAGCCTCACCGCCGTCCATCCTCGCTCGCTCACGGGCACGGCCGCGAAAGCCTCATTTGGGTAGCCAAAGCTCCAGGGTCAAAACGTGACCTTCAACGCTGCACTGTAATCAGCATATGTCTGTACTGTATGGAGACACCATATCTATCACTACATTCTATTTATGGAGTATCTCCGAAAAATCACAAGATATTCAATATAAGAACACAAACACATCACGGCCTTTTACAAAATAAAAGTCCAAACAAATTTATGATAATTATAATGTCACTGCAGATTTCTTAATATGTCTGTCAACACCAGTTCTAATCTGACTTCCTGCCAGTCCCTCTCAAATTTATTAGTGATGTGTCGATGATATAATTTTCATGACTCGGAGTCAGTAAAATACAAACAGCTGAAGTGTTCTGGGAACAAATAATCGTACATTGCTGCTTGCATTAAGTTTGCTGACAGTGCAGTTGTTATAATAAATAATAAAAGACTAAACTAAAGTTCAGGACTTTTACACTGAAGACTGGAGTCTCACCTACAATGTAAGCAACAAAAGCACTTTGGTGAAGGTTTAGGGAAAATAACTTTTTACTTTAATGTCAAACACTATAAATATTCATGGATGACTTTTTCAATATTTAACCAAAAGCACAATCTTTCTCCTTGAACATAAACTTGCTCACGCTCTCTCTGAAAATTATGTCATCACCGTGTGTCGCATTGTGAGTGACGCAAGAAATCCGATCTGAGCCAGCAAAGAGCCACAGACTGTTTATATAAGTGTTCGTAGTTTCCAGGTATGATAAATGGTTCCGATACAGAAGTGTCTTAAGCTGCAATACCACCGAGTGCCACTAGAGCTCGGCTCCAAAAGGCCTCCTGCTCCATAGACTCCCATTCAACTTCTCTCATCAAATACAAAGTCAATAAAATGTCTCCAGCAGTTATCTCGGTGTTGTTAGCTAAAGTCACTCCTTCTTATTAGTTTTCTGGAGGTCCATCTGAAACTAATCCCTCATTCATTAGAAAATAAGCTTCAAAAAGACCTGTTTCTGGGGGCGTGTCTGTTTGATTGACAGGCCTGCGGTGCAGTCAGGTTACAGCTATCGGTGGGCGGGACGTAGTATCGTTAGGTTTCCAATCAGATCGGTCAGATCCACCGCTGGCTCCTCCCCCAGCTCGTCCAAATATGGTCACTTCCTGCTCCAAACCGCTCCGAACTAGCAAAGATGGTGACGGACAGAATCTGAACTGGAGGCTTCATAACGTTCACAAACCAACGATGACATCACCGCTGGTTGATGACATCACTGCTGGTTGCTGATTGGTCCGGACTTTGACTTATCTGCAGAAAGCTGATTGGAATCACAATTTAAACCGCCTCCAAATGTGGTTTGGATCTGATCAAAAATCACAGAATCTGGATATGACAACAAACTAATTTGCAGGTCAATAAGGAAGATCTAAGAGTACATCTTTCACCACTTTACAATGCTGTGATTTGCAGGTATTGTAATTAACGATGAAACCGGTTGTTCATCCACGCCGGTTCCAGTCATTATGCAGCTGAACTGACGCTGACAAACTCAGAGTCATCCAAAGTGTCTACAGAGAGTACAAACACAATCTGGAGGGAAAGAAGTTGTACTATATGTACACAGGGATTTGATTGACTAACAATACACAGGTGATCTAAAAAATGTTTTCAAAAAAGGTAGGAAACTACACAAAGACAGGAAGTAGAACAAAGAGTTTCTCTGAGTCTGTGTCAAGAAATATACGAAGAGCATATTTTGTTCACTGATTAAGAAGTAACCAGTAAAAACAGAACATCTAATTTTAGTGCACAGCGGGGACGTCAGTGTATAAAACTAATGAAATAATTTATTTCCGTATTATTTCAACCTTGATTAAAGACCTTTTTCTAAATCGCGTAATCAGATATGTTCAATAATCTGACATTTTGAATACATTTGGACTCCTTCTCACTTTGTTCATTTTGAAGATATCTTTAATAAAACTCTGCAGACAGATTTAACGCTGATTACCGGTGACTTCGTTAGGAACCGGTGAGCCTTTCACCGCAGCCGCAGCGTTCTCCACCATCTTCTCCACGATCCCACGAGCCGTGCTGTAGGTACTGATCCCCATGTGGGGGGTGATGAGTGCGTTAGGCAGCTGGAGGAGGGGGTGGTCCCTGCAGGAGATGGAGCACAAACAGCAGCTCGTCACTTTGTGATCGTGCTCCGTCACCGGTCTCGAGAGTTTTCGTTGTTTCGGACCTCGGTAACGGTTCGGGGTGCGTTACGTCTAGTGCCGCCGCTCGAATTGCTCCCGACCGGAGCGCTTCGACCAGAGCGTCCTGGTCCACAACCTGACCTGAGACACAAAAGGAGCGTTATGAACTGGGACCGGTAATACCTAATCGATTAATGTTGAGGAAATTTGTCGTCCCCACCTCTGCTGATATTGATCAGCGTCGCCGTGGGCTTCATGAGGGACAGCTCTCTGGGGCCGACGAGGCCCGTCGTTTCCGGAGTCAGTTTCACGCTTATCACAACGAAGTCCGACCACCTCAGCAGGTCGTCCAGGCGTTCACAGTAAGTCGCCCCAACCGCTTGCTCGGCTCCTGCAATCCTGAGTGGAGTAACGAGCGGCTGAATCAATCCTGAGCATTTTAAAACAATGCAGCTTTTACTCAGAGCGTGCATCCTTTTTTCACACCGCATTTGTCTTTTTTCTTTTAAAGAATGAAAGCATAAAGCTCATCATGCAGCCACGGTTGATTTCTTGCATGTTCATACAGTCATTTGTTATTTCTGCAAATATACAAGCAAAATAGCCATCAGATTTATCATCCTCATTAATTTAAAGCAGACTGTTCTTTTCTCTTTTTTTTTTTTTTTGTTACCTCCTGGTTCTGTTATGATACAAAATCTTCATGTCGAATCCTTTGCTTCTTTGGGCGATTTTGAGGCCGATCTCTCCCATTCCAACGATCCCGAGAGTCGAGCCCGTGACTTCGACTCCCATCAGGCTCTGTGGTATTTGGATAGTCTTTGGGTCTGTGGCTATCCGATGACCTACGAAGGAAAATGAGGAAAAAAAAAAAAAAGTCAGGTTCATTTATTTGATTTATTTATTTCAGAAGGAGGCAGATAAAGGGAAGCGATCTCTCACTGGCTTCCCGCTTGCCTGCAGTAATTGTTGGGTTAGATGAAACAATTTAAATATGTGCTGTATATGATTCAGCTATGTATTTATAAAAGCCTACACCAATGACATCTTTTCCCAGATTCATAAGTGTTATTTATCCATTATGAAAAGCAAAGAAAGAGGTATCCTGTGTCCATTTAAACATGGTTGATGTCTGGATTGACTGGGAGCCCTGATGCAGATGTAACCGCTTGATGGGCAACCAGTGAAGGGAGGATGAAATGGATGTTATGCGAGTTATCCTGCAGGACCTGGTGAGGAGCCTCGCAGCAGCATTTTGGACCAGTTGTAGACGGTCCAGAGACGACTCGCTGAGGCAGGCGAAAAGGGAGTTACAGCAGTCCAGTCTGGATGATACGAAGGCGTTAATCATTTCCAGTTCTGGTTTGAGTTTGGCAGTGTTTCTTATGTGAAGGAAACATGTACGAGTGCGTGATTTGACATGCAGCTAAAAAGACATGGTTTCTAAGGTTGAACTGAACGGCTGAGGAAAGAGATCCAATACACTGAGACGCCTTCATAGCTACACTCTCTGAAGCTCAGATCACGACCTCAGTCTTGTCTGCATTAAGATGTAGGAAGTCCTTAATGGAATTCAAACAATTTGTCCAATACGTCAAGTTTCAACAGGTTTAAAAGGCACATACAGTTGTATGGCATCAGCATAACAGTGAATGGAGATTCCTCAGACCTGCGTTTTAACTTTAACTTGTTGCCTGAATGTTGTTTTGCACCGGTTAATCTCACCCTCGAGAATCTTGCGCGCCGACGCCAGAAGCAGACCGATGGCTAAATCTGCCGTGGCGTCACCGACCACACCGGGCGTGTTGGCCACTTTCACGCCAAGACTGTTGATGAACGGCACGTCCAGGTGGTCGACGCCCACTCCTCCGCTAACGACCACTTTGAGGGAGGGAAGCAACCTCAGCAGCGACGGCTCGGCGGCAGGGCAGTACTTCCAACTCAGCAGAGCCTGGATGTTAGATCCGTGGAGCAGGGGGTTCTGTAGGAAGTCCTTGAGGCAGATGATTCGGAAGTGTTGTTTGATGATGTCAGCGAGCTCTTCGAGGTAACCATGCTCGCCTCCGATCTCTGAGATCAATGCCCACGGCTTCTCCTGCTCCATCACCTGCTTTCAAAATATGGAAAATAACTTTTTCCGCATTTTTGGACACATCACTTTTTCTATTTTCAGGGCAATTCCACAAACTTCACTTTTACGCTCATAACTTGGTCATTGTTGGGGCGAACCATTCATGCCATATCTAGTTTTTTTTCAGGACAGTGTAGGCTATCTAAATCATTCATTTAATTTGATAACGCTGAGAGATTTGTATTAGCCTTTGCATAAAGAAAAAAATATTTCACCTTATGAAACTGTTATGTTTTTACATGTATCTCACCATTAAATATTGTCAGTAGAGATATCTTTTTATAATTGTGTAGAGGAGAAATGATGGGTATCATTGGGAAGATTAAGCTCTGCTGTTTAATTTGATATATAGGACGTTGTGAAGCGATCAAGACTTTGGGAATTATTCAATCAAGAGTAGCGGGGGTGGAGAATTTGGACACAATTTGCATCCGTTGGGTCCTCAGGGTGAAATGAAAAGTATCATTCAGGGGGCACTAAATGACCCGTATACTTTTCCACTTGCCTTCCTGATTCTGGGGACAATGTCCGGACTTCAAATTACAAAACTGCAAAAGTCTCCATTGGTCAGGCAAACGCAGCAACTTTTCTAATTAAAAGCCTTTGTTCCAAATTAAAAGACCTTTAAGATTTCATACATGGTCCAGCAATAGGTGAGTTCTTGTTATTCTAATAATTAAAATGGTTGTCACTTTAATTAAATAAATTAATGCTGTGAACATCAGCGATATCCCTTTATATCTTTTAATCACCGTTGGATTTCAGAGTGTCATACTTCAAGATTTGCTGATACCGGTCGACACACACACCAAGATGTGAGGCAGGGTAGTACAGGCACTTTTATTTTTCCACTTCAAGCAGTGGTCAGTACATCTGCAAATCTGTAATTTCAGTTAACAGCGAGTGTAACCTAAAGATCCCCGTCAGTATACAGTGTATCAGTCTAACATACAAAAAATACAAAACTGAACACAGAACTAGACCTATATTCAAGAAAAAATACTTTCTTTATCAGAAAAAGTTACTTTTGTGAGCAGGACTTACCTTTTTGACCAAAACTTGACGCTCAACCCTTCTGTCAGATCGAAGCTGAGAGTTTGACTTGCTTTGTGTTGTCACTTTTCCTGGATGAAGTTATGGGTGAATTGAAGTGGGTTAATATGTAACTCGCACAGTGGAGTCAGAGAGGCAGCAGCAGGATGAAAGTAGTTTATGATTCACAAATAATGCACAACAGGAATGATCTTTTAGACTATGCCCACACTTATCATCAGTTATCAGCTATAGAGTTTAACTTCAGTAGTATACAATCAGATTAAAACTGACAGTTGTCGTGAAAAAGTCAATTTTTAACTTTTATACCAACTCTGGTTGTTGTGTTTTGCATATGCAACCCCGTCTCCCAAAAAGTTGCGACGCTGTGCACAATGAAAATAAAAACAGAATGCAATGATTTGCAAATCACGTAAACTCATATTTAATTGAAAATATATGAAAGGTAACATATCAAATGTTGAAACTGAGAAATGTTATTGCTTTATGAAAAATAAATTCTCATAGGTTCACCACTCTGTGAAAGACTGTGTGGGAAAATAGTGCAACAATCTAAGAATAATATTCCTCAACGTTAAACTACAAATAATTAGTGGATTTCATCATCTACGGTTCATAATATCAATAAAAGATTCAGAGAATCTGGAGAAATCTCTGAACACAAGGGACAAGGTTGAAAACCAATATTGGATGGTGGTGATCTTCGGGCCCTCAGGCAGCACTGCATTAACAACAGACACTATTCTGGAGTGGAAATCACTGCATGGGCTCAGGAACATTTCTGAAAACCATCGGCTGTGAACACAGTTCATCGCTGCATCCACAAATGTAGGTTAAAACTAAATTCTGTAACCAAATGCTTTAAGTAAGTTTGAGTAACTTTCTCTAGTTCAGCAGTGAGTTAAAATTTTGTTGAATCAGAGATAAATCAGATCTCAGACATGAGATTTAGACAAAAAACAACAAAAACAATTCCTCTGAAAAGACTGCAAAATGACCTTGTAAAGTGTCAAACATCAGATCATCAATTCCACTGTCCTCACGAATGCTAAGGCGAATTTTCGCATCGCGTTACTCGCGCAATTACGGCTGCACATGTTAAAATTTTATTAGTGGACATGCGCGTCGTTGCATTGACTTTGTACGTAATCGCTCAACGGAAATAATTTGCCACCTTCATCCTGAATAGCGTCACGGCGCTTCTGGAGCCTATTGGAGCTGTCTTTGGGCTCGGGCTGGGGACGGATCACCCGTCCATCACTGGAGGAAGAAGCTCAGGAGAGGATGCTCCCTGAAAGACAAATGAAACTAGTTAACTAATTAACAGTCCATCGTTTGTCACCACCTGAATTTTTTTATTAAAAACTGAAAGAATTTGACACAAAACACACAATAAACATTTCATATACAGCAGAAATACAGGTGGACACACCATCTTTCGAGTTGAAAACAACTCTCTCCTTCTAAATGAATAAATCATTCTGTTCCTATCATTCCACAGAACCTCGCCGTGTGCACAAGGTGCTCGGTGCCTCGTACATCTGCACGTACCGTCTTCTTCTTCAGACTGACTGTGAGTCAAGGTCATGTTTTACACAGCTTGAGGAGCATCTGTTGTTACAACACTGACTCTGAGATGAGGCCTTCTTAAAGGTTCAGGGTGAGTCACGCTTCACGCCACCGCAACGAGTCGTCCGAGGCTCGATCGCTTCGAGCGAAACAACTCGGTCTAAAGTAAAACCACAGATGTGCAAAAAGGAAAGTTAGGCTAAATATAATAATAATTTGAAAGCAATCTGCAATCAAAGAAAAGCTGCTGTTTCCACCCCAGCTTTGTTGTCTCGAAGCAAACTGAGCAGGTGATGCCGCAGGAGAGACACTCCACACAGACACGGCCGGGATGCAAGGGTCGTGCAGATAAACCTGATCCTCCTCCTTGGAGATCAGGGCACATGGTTTGTCCTTTTCAATTATAAGGAAGGATGAAACTAAAAGATAAACACGACGACTTGAACACTCAGTCACGGAGGAGGCAGAAAACCCAACAGACCTGAAAAGGCCCCCTGCTCTTCTGGCTGACTTCCCTGACACGGTAATTTGATGTGCGTTCGCTGAGATTCAACTGGACTTTTTTTTTCACAGCGATTGCTTTAAACTCTGTGGTGGATGTTTCCATTCAAAGCTGCTTGTGCGTTCCTTTATTGGGTGTGAATGTGGGCGGAAGGCAATGGCGAGTCCGACGCGAAGAAAAACACAGAAGGAATCACGGTGCTGAGTCACAGTGTGGCGCCTCTGTGACACCACGCTCCAAGACGCTTACTCATCAAAGAACCGCTAATTAGTCACGCAGTTGTTAAACAATGATTATGAAAAAATACCACGGCGACATTTAAAGACAGAATGTGACTAATGTGAAACTCTCAAGGTCTTTTAAACAATGTGAACAGGCTCAGTTTTCTTCATCCCTCGCAGGACTAAACTACTACTGAACTATTCTAAAGGGTCAGTGTTGTGTTCACTAACGGCAGTAAAATGAAAACACCTGATTTACAAGTTTTTGTGGGCGCCGGTCCTGCCCGTGAGCAGCTTCTTCCCACACATGAAACTCGAGCAGACGGCGCACATTAGAGTTTGAGACACATTTTTGAAGAACAGAAAGAAGCTGCGGGGACACAAATATGGAAAGTTGGGTGGGAAGTGATGATTATGTTGTCAAGGGTGCTGTGAGCAGGAGAAGCCTGTTGCCATGGTGCCACAGTTCAGGTGGTTTTGCAGCGAATGTTTTCCTTCAGACGCCTCCGAAGGTCCCAGTGGAACTCGGTGTTGACCGTCTGGCAACCAGCTGACTGAGCTAGCAAAGAGATAATTTTGCGAAAAAACCAGCTAAACTTAAGTTATCAAAATGTTAACATCTAGTTAACGAAGCTAAAAAGCCAGCAAATTTGACTAAAAACCAGCTGAACAAACAGCTAACGCCTCAGAAGTAGAACTCGGTGTTGACAGTCTGACCCTGGGGACGAATTCACGGTGACAAAACCAGCGGCGACGTCAAAGAAAACCCACCTGGTGTCTCCTGAACCTGACGCGCCTTCTTCGGTCTCGGACAGTGAAGCGCCGCCCCTCTTGAAACGTTGGACATCAGTCAGAACACCTCGCTTTCTGAAGCATTTCAAAGGTCTTTTCCGGTAATTTCCGCATTTTTACCACAAAAAAAAAAAAACGAACAAACCCACCCCCGATTCTGGAGTGGAAATCGGTGCGTGGGCTCAGAAACACTCGGTGTGCATTTCAAGGCCGTCTGTTGATGATTTCCAGAGTTTAACCAAAACTCTGGTGTGCGCCCTCTAGCCAGGTCTACGGAGAAATTGACAACGGACCCGGACAGATGCTCTCAAACCATGTGTGACTCGGGTGCTGATTTTGATGACGCAACAAAACTTGGGGTTCCTCGAAAGAACGTCAGTTTGGTCAGAAGATGATAAGTTATTTGAGAACACTGTTGTCTCTTCGGTATCTTGAAATAAACTGGATTCAGAGTGAAATTCGGGTTCTCCTTTTAGATTTGGTCTGATGATTATTTTCTTTAGTCGAGGAGACACACACGCACACACACACACACACACACACACACACACACACAGTGGTAATAGTGACTCTGTTCAGTACACTCCGGATCCATTTCCCCAGCTTTCGAGTCCTCACCACAAACCACCCTGAATAATCCGTTCCCCTATTGATCGGACCTGTGCTGTCGTCTCCCAGGCGGGTCCAGATCCCTCTTCAGGTTTGATTTCTTATTCCTCCTCTGAAGACGTGCTGTGGATGTCCCTCCGTTTATTAAGCATCCTGCTTCCCTAAGCACGGGTGTCGCTGATGGCGGCGTCCATTCACTCCTCTGTTCCTCCCGGTTATAATTTGGAGCGAGAGACTCGCTGCACAGTTCGCTAATGACCTTGTTTTGCATCTCGCCACAGCTACAGCCCCGCTGCGCTGACACACTTTCTTTTCTACAACCAGGAAAAACAAAAGAAATAAGATGCCGTACGGATTTAAAAAAATTCACACAGGATTTCAAAGCGCCATGAAGGAAAATGTTCTTGTCTTTCTAAATCCGCTTACACACATCGAGTGGTCAGCCGGGGTTATACCCACATTGATTTTGTGTTTGAAAGGGTCAACTCGTGTCGGTGTCCCCGTGAACGGCACCACCCGGGGTGGCCTTTCTGAAATATCAGGACGGCTTTGGTTGAGTTAAAAAAACAAAACAAAGAATCAAACAGTGGTCAGATCGCCGTGGTCTGATCCTTGTCACTGGTGTGACAGACCAATCCATTTAAACTATCACCTCAAATGTACTGTGGCACTATAGTGAGCAAGATAATTAATGCGCTCCAAAGTAATTATTAAAATGAAGATATATTTGCCTCTTAGTCTGTCTATCTCACTCTAATTATAAATTAGAAACGTCTCTGCTCATAAAGAGGGTTTTAGTTTTTAATGTATTCGGTGGGCTCATTAGGACGGCAGCAGGGCAGACTTCATCTGTGACTTTTTTTCACTGCCAAGATCATTATTACGCAGTGACAAATTAAAGCGTTTTCTTTGGCCAACATTCAGTAATTAGCAAAGATGATTTATTATAAAAATTCAGACACTTTTTTTTTTTTGTCAGAAATGTTATATTACTTAAAGAGATCCAGAGGTTACGATCTGCGTCGGGACTCGGGACGTGTACCTTCTCGTCAGCTGATGACAGCGGAGCAGCTTTGTTTGCAGAATGACGACCACATGTCGGTACTCCGATTTCAACTTGTCTCAACATTTCCTGATGTGGCATTTCTGTGATCAAAGATTTATGTTTGATATTAACAATGGGTCTCATGTCTACTGGGGTCACAACAGAAAACGACTGCTTCACTCTCTGTTTCCTCTCAGCTCCACAAACACAAAAACCACACAAAACAACCAACAGACATTTCCCTCCAGTAGGTGGTGGAGACCGAACCAGACGTAGAAGCAGAGCCAAACTCGTTTTTGCCCCGCAAACCTCCATTGGAGGGTTTACAGGAGGACTCTGATCCAGATTATTTGGAAATCATGGGCTCTGCGTCATCCGGGCTAAACGGGAGAGGGACCATCCAGCTTGTTATCAGCGCTCAGTTGAAAAACCAGCATCTGTTTGTCTTTGGTCGATTTGCTGTTAAATATAGGTTTACATGATATGTTAATCTTTACATACTGCTTTTATTTACATTTTACACAGCGTCTTAACTCTTTTGGAATTGTACATTATCTGGTCCTGCAACGGGGTTATATCCAGGGAGGAGATATGAAGCCTCGGGATGCATCATGGGTTCGGTAAAAAAAAAAAAAAAAAAAAAAAAAAGAAGACTGGTTAGATGTAGGAAACAATCATTTTCATGTGAGACTGCACTGTGTGGGGCACCAAATTTGCTTCCCTGTGCAGAACAGGAGGCCACTGAATGATGACAAAACGGGAAGTAAGAGTGTGATGGCAAACGAAGCAAGAGACGCATCGTCTGACCAGGAAAACCCAAATAAGACAGAGAACGAAGAAAACAAATCTAAACCAAGAGTAAAAGCAAACGAAGCGAGTGCGACTGGAGCCACAGGAGTCAGGAGCAATCAGTTCTCTCTTTACTTTCCGATTTGGAAAAGAGTTTCTTTAATGTCGGGTTTACTCTTGTTTCTGAGGCAGCGAGGGAACTCAGATCTCAGAGTCGAACTATCACGAGTTGTTTTCACGGTGTACCTCTTTATGAAGAACACCATCAAAGTGCCTTTCACCATCTTTATTCTACCTCAAACCGCTGCAGCTGGAAAAGATGCGTTGGAGGTAAAATCCCAGAGGAAACGGCCCGGTTTAGTCCTACTTCATTCAATTTGCCTCAAACCTTTGTAAAAGAATTAAAAGGGAATCAGCTGAAGGGATTCGTCTGTAGTGAGATTTGTAGGTAATATTTGCTGTAAAGGCAAATCAAAGTTACAGGAAGAGCAGCGTTTGCACACAGAGACCTCGGGGATGCTCTGCTCCCAGATCAGTTTGTAACGCTTTGATAACACTGGGAAAAGACACACCGCGTTTAGTCAGGGAATTTAGCCTCGTACGCCTCAGTTTGGAAAGGCTTCGTTTAAATACATGAGTGAAGGTGCCGCTGGGTGACATGCAGGTGCTCTTACTTCAGGTGTTGTGATGAATTCCATCTCAGAAAGAGCTAATTGCATGGATTTAATATGGCCTTAAATTTTTAAAAAAATACAAAATGCAGGTTTCCTTCAGAACGATCCAAGAAACACTGTTAAAAAAAACTTTATTACATTGCACCCATGAGTTGAGTGAGAGGATGGTTCTCTAGCCAGGTGCTCGCACACTGGTCCGAAACACCGTTGCAGTTGTGTCCATATGGTGCCAATAAAGGAGACTATTCGCTTTTTATCACCCTAAGCTGTTCGAACAGATTGGGAAACTCTCAGTATTTTCAGGAGAGAAATCTTTAAACTGGCTTTTAATTTGGAGCAATGTTTATCACCTTGTTTTTTGTAATGGTCATATTCATCCCGTTTTATTGAATATTATTTATGTATTTATTGTAACACATTATTGTTTAATTTTGAATGCTCCCTTGTCCTCAGTCTTAATTTTTGGTTTGTTTTTGGTTTTATTTTTCTGTGTTGTTTTACTGTGAAGCACTTTGGGTTTCGGGGGCGTGTCCAAATCCACTTTTGCCAATTTAACATTGGATAATCTGAAGCGAAACGCACAGTTCAAAGGGAACTCTTGAGCGAGTGGTTGCAACACGGGAAGTCGTGTATGTTTGGCATTCGTGTGGTTAAGTTGCAAAAACACTGTTGCTAGGTAACGGAAGCGTAATGCAAATACAAAGACATGGAAGGAAAAGATGATGCCGTTGGGTAGATCAACGTTTTCCTCAAACGTAGACTGTTATCTAAATTATGAAGACAAACTCTACATGACTAAAACTACAATATATTAGATTAACATCCATTCCAACATGAACTTCCACGACCTCTGACCTTTCTGTAAACGTCAGCAAACACGTCACAACTCGTGAACTCGAGGCTGATAGAAAATGTTGAGTTCCGACGTTGTGAACACCACAAGAGGGCGCCGCTCACACGGACTCTTCTCTGTACAAGGTAAATACGACAACATTTGAACGCATCGTACGAATCCAAAAGACACCTACAATTTGTGAAGACAGTTTTTACAACCCGCTCATTTGGTCACGTTTTCTTTTGTTCCGTGTTTTTCCACACTTACGCCTTCCTGTTTTATTTTGTAAACTCACATCTGTCATTTCTGAGGTTCCATTTCCTGCCGTTGTGTGTTTTTGTGCCGCAGTGATTGCCTTACCCACCCTGATTTGTTCCACCTGTGTCTCATTACTCCGTTGTCCTCTGTGCCAGTTCGTCCTTGCGCTTGGTGTTCCAGCCTTTTCCCTCATCTCCGTCTTCTTGGTTATTCTTTTTTTTTCTATCGCTTTCAGTTGTTCTGGATTTCGCCTCGGCTTCTCCCTTTTGTGTAGTTTGCCCGTCTCCGCCTGAACACCTGTGAACTGAACTCTCAGCAGTGAGGACCTTTATTTATGTGAACTCTCTGCTTCTGAGTTATGCATTCAAGTCTAAACAGTCTAATCAGTTCCTCTCACCCTTCTGACAGACGTGTCATCTCCCACTCTCGGCATGCTTGCGCCTTTGCAGATTGCTGTCACAAAGAGCCGTTCTCTGCAGATGAAATAGATCTGCTCGTGTGCTAATGGGTGTTCACGATAATATTCTATTTATATTTAGGATTTATGTAAATTAATGTGATAACACGTCCCTTAAAGTAACCGCAAAATACAGCACCACTGACTTCAGAGCAGGGTTTTGTTGCTCAGTTGCTTTCAGCTGCCTGAATATACTCGACCGGCACCACGTCATTCGGACCAGGCTCTCATTAACTAACTAACTGGATTAAAAAGCAATGCCGAAGGGCCGCTGTGTAGTTGGTTGCATCAACGATAAAGTAAAAAGCTGTACGACGGGAAGGCAACGGGACGCTGCATTATAATGCAGCCCCGTCTGTTAGCATAGTGCTAGTGTCAGCTAGCGTATTGTCTGCGGAGCAGGGAAAAATATTTCACGGTTGACCCGCTCCCCTGGAGACTCAGTGAGGTAGAAAATAGACGTCTGCAGGACACCTTTGTAAACTTGCTGCTTTCAAATGCAACTTGAGAGCTTGTGGTTACGACATGCAGTGTGCCACTCTGCGACAAGAGCCTTCAAAAAAGTAAATCATGTTACTGTGTTTTCTTACTTTTCACTTCTAATTTAAGCAGATGTGAATTGTTGTTTTGAGTTAAAGCTTTTTTCCAGGCAGTTTTCCGACAGCTGTTATCGGGATGAAATCATCAAGGGAGCCCAGTCGCGTCAAAACCAAATGTTAGGGTGACCTTTCAGAAATCCAACCGTACAAAGGTCATTTTAAATTTATAGCATTTTGGAGGCACCGTGAGGCTGAATTAAAGCTACCCTCTGAATTGACTCAGAGAGAATGCCTTATATGAAAAACGAATGACAGAGCTGTGTGTCTCCAGGGGGAGAAAAATCAAAGTGCTCCAAAATGTTTCACTGAGTAATCCAGGCTAAATCGATTTGGCAGACCTGAAAAGCTGGGCGGTTTTCTCACCAGACCACTGGATTATTTTTTAGGGTCTGTTTATATGGCTTGATCTGTGAAACAGCTAAAAAAAAAAAACCAACTTCGTCCAGAGTGCTGCTTTTATTTCAACCCCAGTTAAGACGACAGATGAATCAATGGGTATCGATCAATATCCTGAAATGCTTTTATTTCAGATGTCGCACAGACCAAACTGAGATGAGTGTGTTTAATGGAGAGAAAGGGTAAAAGTAGGATGCTGTGCAGCTGCTTTGTGTTTGTCTTGAACTTCTCTGAACTCTCAGTGCTCTTTTGGGTAATGAAACAGGGCACGTGAGAGCGCAACACTTTTAGTGCTTCAATAGCAGTTTCAATTCAGTGCACAAGTGCCTTAAAGTGCAATACCACTGAGGGCCACAAGGGGCCGGCTGCAAAAAAAAAAACTCTCCTTCCCAGCTCGTCCAAAGACGAGGGTGGATCGGAAAGTTCTGAGACTGTTCTTCATGAGGAAGTTTTCACCACTGAGTTCCACACGTTAACGTGACTGCTGGTACGTGAATATTTGGGATTTCACCACGGACCTGAAATTTGAGCAGAGAAACATCAGATTTTGGGGAATAAAATCCTCAACACAGACAAGTGTTCCGGAGCCCACGCACTGATTTCCACCACAGAATCATGTCTGTTTTTAAAGTGGTGCCGCCTGAAGGCCCGAAGATCACAGGCATCCAAAATTGGTTTTCGGCCTCGTCCGTTGCATCAGATTTTGGGGAAAGAACTCGCCTGTTTTCAATGCGCTGAACAGGTGTGTTGTTATGTTGGAGAACCCTGTTGCTTTGGCACCACAGTTCAGCTGGTTTTCACCGAATGTTTTCCCTCAGAAGGTCCCAGTGGAACTCGGTGTTGACAGTCTGACTCTGGGGGACGAATTCACGGTGACACAAAAAAAAAAAAACACACACCTGGTATCTCCTGACCTGACGCGCCTTCTTCGGTCTTGGACGGTGAAGCTCCTCCCCTTCTTGAAACGTTGAACATCGCTCAGAACACGTCGCCCGCCTCGTCGCTTCATCGCCGTAGACTTTCTGAAGCGTTTCAAGGGTCTCTGTTGACGATTTACAGAGTTTAACCCCAAAATTCTGCTGTTTCTCTGCTCCAGTTTCAGATTTCAGGTGACATCACTAAATGTTCACGTACCAGCGGTCACGTTAACGTGTGGAACTCAGTGATGATGTTGAACTCTGAATACTTCCTCGTGAAGGTTGTTGCTTCCTGCTTCCGACTGTTTTCGCCTGACTCTGCAGGCGTTTGCTGTGATTTAGCTATAAATATGTGGAGTGTGGCAGAGAGCCTGTGGGATTGTGTGCAGTTACGTCACCTCTAAAATATCACACTACCGCCACACTGAAGATGGCACACAACGTGGTGTCTTCACACAAGGTGTCCGGTTCGGTGCCGGATTGAGTTCAAAAGACCCACAGCATTAATATAAAAAGGATGAAAGAGGAGTTACTGCATTAGAATCATGCCAAGGAGAAGTTGCAGCGGTGTAAATCTAACAGCTGAGATATTAGATCAACGGCGGAACCAGTGGACGCTGCACAGTGAGAGCTGCATGAAATTAAATTTCAGGGCGGAAGAAGCAATGAGAGTGACTGACTTCAATCAGAATATCTGGCAGAAGAGAAAAAAAATGAAGAGCATTCACCATGAACATGTTTGAAACGTTTTTTTTTTTTTTTTTCCATTTGCTCTTAAAAGGCCTCACTGTTAAAAAACTTAAGACAGAATTAAATAAAAGATATTTTAAATCACGGCTCTTCAGTTCAATGGTACATTCATGAGCAACTGGGAGGTGGGGAAATCTACCGGAACACCTGATGAACTGGGAACTCCTCACAAGGAAGGATTGATGTAGCATTGATTGGAGTGAATGGAAGAACTGTACAACAGACCTGGTTAGCGTAGCCTACCCAGTTAGCTAGCTCTGTGGTCAATAGACCTGGTTAGCGTAGCCTACCCAGTTAGCTAGCTCTGTGGTCAATGTCACAAACAGCACAACATCTAAACATGTGAAAATGTTGTGTCCAAATAATCATGACTTCCTGAGCTCTGTTTGGCCCCAGTGTCGGTTTACATTATTCTCTAAAGTGGACATAACTTCCAGCTCTGAAAAATGGTTCAGATGCAGAAGTGTCTTAAGCTGCAATACCACCAAGTGCCACCACAGGTCGGCTCCAAAAAGCCTCCGGCTTCATAGACTCCCATTCAAATTCTCTCATCAAATACAACGTCAATAAAATGTCTCCAGCAGTTATCTGGGTGTTGTTAGCTAAAGTCACTCCTTCTCATTAGTTTTCTGGAGGTCCATCTGAAAATAATCCCTCATTCATTAGAAAATAAGATTCAAAAAGACCTGTTTTGGGGGGGCGTGTCTGATTGACAGGCCTGTGGTGCAGTCAGGTTACAGCTATCGGTGGGCGGGACGTAGTATCGTCAGGTTTCCAATCAGATCGGTCAGATCCACCGCTGGCTCCTCCCCTAGGTCGTCCAAATATGGTCACTTCCTGCTCCAAACCGTCTCCGAACTAGCAAAGATGGTGACGGACAGAATCTGAACTGGAGGCTTCATAACGTTCACAAATCAACGATGACGTCACTGATGAACAGCTTTTTCCCAGAGAGCTGTGGACAAGCTGCTGAAGTCATGACCACCCACCTCTCCTCTCCAGGGAAACAAACAATGACTGAACCGCTGCCGCTGTAACTATGGAAAAGTGCAATCATGTTTTCAGTGTTTATAGTTTTCGCAGAGAGCAATTTGATAGTTGAATCCTGACTTGAGTCTCCACAAACCTTGCTAACCCGCCGATATCTCTTCGTAAGCGCATCCCTCTGGATTTTGAGCAGGTGTATTTTTTTTGCACACTGAAAGTGAGTTATTGAATGTGGACTGATGGAAAAATTCCAATCTAAGCATTCATAATTAAACTCCGAAACCAAACAAGGGAGTGGGTCTGAATACTTGATGCCTAAAGTGTAAAGTGTTTGCTTGAATTTAAAGTTGCATTTTCGAACTATTGTAAGAAATGTGTAGCTGCAGATCTGCAGCTGTTGATATCTTTGCTGTTAACTACACATATTGACAGTCCATAAATTAATTGGATGCCCATTGCCCACATTAATGAAGTGAATTGCTTTCACAGCCACAAGCTAGCCAAACAGTATCGAGTTCTGTTTATTATGTCAGGAGCCATTAATTTGCTGCCGGCTTTATATTGAATATGTTATCAGAAACCTGGCAAGCGAGCGAGAGCAAAGACAAAACGAGCCAATTTAATAGTGTTTGGCAGGAGGAGTCACATTTCACTCTCCGCTGGAGTTTTGTCTGACTGGGGATCTCAGGAAATAAATTTGTTCAACCTCATTTTCCCGAAGGTGTTTGCACCTGCGCCTGAATGTTATCTCCAGAGCTTCCATTAGCGCTCCATGATGCAGAACCGCTGGATAATTTTCTGTTTTCTGACACGGAAGCTCATTGAATGTTAACATGTTCTGTTTCCATGTCTTTTCATTTAGAAACAACAACCTTGATTTAAGCTCTACCGCGCACATTCATTTCATCCAATAATGAGCTGGAGGTGTAGGTCGATTAAATAAAAAGCATTTCTAAAGCAGTGTACAATCATCTTTAAGCTGCATTTTGGTTTTGGTTTTTTATCGCTGCCAAACACTTGCTTTGTGTTTGAGCTCAACGTGCTGCAGATATTTGGGGTCTGAAGACGGGTGGCTGGACGCTCGGCTCAATTCTTCAGCCATATTTTCCAGCCTCTTGTGTTACTGAAAGACTTCCAGCACAAAACTTAGATTGCTGCCTCTCATCAATTATTTGTATTTACGGGACAGAAACAAAATGTCTTGAACTGTTAATAATGTGTAAAAGTTGAGAATTTGAAGCATTTCGAGTAAATCAGCTGAAGAGTAGCAATGTGAATGGAAACAACAGCGTGACTGTCAGGGCCGTGAACAGTGTTAAATGAAATGACTGCCTGGAGGAAAACAAAGAGAAAGTATTTAACTGACACTGAGACAAGTGTGAAAGTACAGTAGGAGACAAACAGCTTATGTCAGCTGAAAATATGTAGCTAATATATTGTATATTGACCACAGACTGTTAATAAAAGTGTTCGTAGCTTCCAGGTCTGAAAAATGGTTCCGACGCAGAAGTGTCTTTATCTGCAATACCACCGAGTGCCACTAGAGGTCGGCTCCGAAAAGCCTCCGGCTCCACAGACTCCCATTTAACTTCTCATCAAATACAAAGTCAATAAAATGTCTCCATCAGTTATCTCGGTGTTGTTAGCTAAAGTCACTCCTTCTTATTACTTTTCTGGAGGTCCATCTGAAAATAATCCCTCATTCATTAGAAAATAAGATTCAAAAAGACCTGTTTTTGGGGGCGTGTCTGTTTGATTGACAGGCCTGCGGTGCAGTCAGGTTACAGCTATCGGTGGGCGGGACATAGTATCGTCAAGTTTCTAATCAGATCGGTCAGATCCACCGCTGGCTCCTCCCCCAGCTCGTCCAAATATGGTCACTTCCTGCTCCAAACCGCTCCGAACTAGCAAAGATGGTGACGGACAGAATCTGAACTGGAGAATTCATAACGTTCACAAACCAACGTCGCTGATGGTCGCCGCATGGTTACAACATGGGAAATCGTGTACACCGTATGCTTGGTGTTTAACCACTGTTGCTATGCAACGGCTACGTGGAGGGTGTCCAGAAGCCACACGTTCTGGACCAAAGTTCTTTTGTTTGCTTCCCCTCCGGTTTCTCATGTCGTGCGTTTGAGTCTCAATTCCTACAGACTGTGACACCCTTTTAATTCTCAGTGATTTCCAAATTCCTACAAAGTGATTAAAGTCCGGCAGGGCGTCTCCGAAATGTCTCACGAGCACTTTTTACGTTACATTTCATTTAGCCGACGCTTTTATCCAAAGCGACTTACGGTAAGTGCATTTCAACCACGAGGGTACAAAACCCAGAACAACAGGAATCAAGAAAATACAATTTCTTGTACTTCACCTGAAGTCAGGAAGAAGAACGGCCGACCTCGACGCCCGATCCTGGATAGCTGCTGCCGTTTGACAAATAAAAAAATCACAAGCGGTCACACAGACAGGAGCTCCAACAGACTCCGCTCGCCCCTGCGAGACGCGGGAGAATCCATCGGCGTCGGCCGACGGCTCACTTCCGCCCCGGTAGGACCCTTTCTGTTCCCGTTCGTGTCGTGAATTCGATGACTTGGAAAGCGAAACCTCGCAGCTCCTTGTTTCTTTGCCGCCACGACGAGCTCCCTCCTTAAAAACCTCCCCGTGTTTGCGTTCCGTCGGACCTCCTCGTCTGTCGGCCTCTCCGGCTCGCAGCGGAACGAGCTCGGTTTTCATTAAAGCCGACTGCTCGGAGCGTCGCGCTGCGCGAAAGCAATCTGCTCCAGGGTCTGCAGGAAGCAGAAACAAACACAGGCACATGTTTGTCTTTCCACAACGCTGCACGGATCACAGCAGAGTAAATATGTTCGGGGGGCCTCGGTGCAGGAACGTGCTGCTCCCGAAGTCGCGCGGCAGACTGCAGCTCGGCGCCGCCGTTATATTACAGACAACGAACGCTCCTCCGAGACGCAACCGCAGTTTCTTTTTGTCGCTTATAATCGCGCCATAACCACAATAAGTCACGATCGGACGTTAAAACTTAGATTTTGACGCGGGAAGCCGTATGTGGCTCTGCTACGTTTTGTAGACTACGAGCTGACGCGCTCACGGCCGGTGAACCCGTTGGCCGGATTCACGATAACGCTGAACGATTTAAAAGTGACTAATTAAAGCTCTCCTCCCCTCTCAGCGCTGATCTTGGTTATTATGGATCGTCAAGCTAAGGTAACGCGGGAAATACAAAGACAAAGGGGGAAAAGACGAGGCCGTCGGGAAGATCAACGTGTTCCTCAGACGTAGATTATTATCCAAGTTATGAAGACAAACTCTGAGTGACTAAAACTACAATATATTAGATTAACATCCAACCAAACGTGAACTTCCACGACCTCTGACCTTTCTGTAAACGTCACAAACACGTCACAGCTCGTGAACTCGAGGCTCGAAGAACATTTAGAGTTGCGACGTCGTGCACACCACAAGAGGGCGCCGTTCACGCGGACTGTTTCTCGTGCACGCGGTGAATACGACCGCGTTTGAACGCAGCATCTGTTCCTTTGAAGGAAATGCTTTGCGTGAAAAGCTGTTCCTTTAAAAAAAAAAATAAAATTAAGTTGCTTTAAAAAAAAATAAAAAAAACATTTAACTGCTGTTTTGTAACTGCAACACACACACACACACACACAGACACACACACTCCGACATCAGCAGATCTGTTAGCTTTTGTATCGACTTCATTGTTTTTGCTGTGGTTGTCAGATACATTTTGCTGTTATTTGTTTCCATGCAGCAATATTGTTTCTGCATGTACATTTTGTTCTATAACTTACAAATAAGCCCAGTTTGTTTTTTTTTTTTTACTTCTCCCTGCACTGCACAAGATGATTTATTTATTTTTTACCTTGTAAGATCTTGCGTTTTAAAATTTGTGCAAAATAAATCAAATCGAATCAGCGTTGAAGGACTGAAAGCGGCTGCAGGTGATGGTGATGAGCGGCATCGAGCAGATGGAGGTTCGCTGCTTTAACACCAGTTAGTGTCTTCGTTATTAGCATGCTGACGTTAGCATGCAACTCGAAGCCCCGTGGTTCCTGAACATTGCTGCTAACGGGACTAATTAACGTGCTCAAATTATGGTTTTTATAGTTTTTTTTTAGTGACGCCAAAATAACCACCTGTTGTTTTAGTCTCTTCCTAAAGCTAACTCTCTCCTGTGTGTTTAAACTTGTCCCTTTTACTGGTACAATTCAGTAAATGGGTCAAAATCCCTAAATGTGTGCTCAAAGTCTGCACACACACACACACACACACACACTCACACATACAGTATGTGTGTGTCTTGAAATTATAATTTGGCAGCCGTTGTCATCGAGCTCCCTGCACTGTGTGACATTAACCTCAGACTGCTGCAGTATTACCAGCAGCAGCAGCTCCTCTGCTCTCTCATGCAGAGAGCGACGGGAAGGAGAGGAGGAGAAGGAGGAGGAGGAGGCGACGCTGGGAGGAAGAGATGAGAGAATACATGTCCAGCTGATGAGAAATACTCCACCATAACGCATGAAAAGAGATGACAGAGAAGGATGCAGAGAGGGAAGGACGGAGGGATGAGACGGGAGGAGTTTTAATGCGTTTACTTTTTTTCTTTTCTTTTCTATTTTTTTTTTTTTTTTTGAATGAAATCAGTCAGGAGGAGAAATGTCTGGTGTGTGAGACGATGACTCGTATTCAGGGAAATTATGACCAGGTGGAGCTCCCAAATGAAGGAATGAGAGCCGGATTACATCTGCACACTAACCACCAGTCACTGTGGCAGGCCTTTAAGGAGCCACAGCTCCCCCCAGTGGACCGGCTCTGGTATTGCAGGATTCCGTGACGCCCGTGTTGGGAACGTTGCTCCAAAATCTGATCCCGGAAGTCGGTCTTCCTCCATCCACTAATTCAGTCTCTAAACACTTCAACACAACTGAAGACACATGCATGAGTAAATATTCTAATAAACAAAAAGAGGTGCTGAATAGGAGTTTTTGTTACATATAATAAAAGGGGTTTGACCTCCCTGCACAGGTTAGTTGATATATTGACATGTAAACAGAAGGTCAGCTGAAACTTTTAAAGGCATAACGCTCAGATGTCGACACACTGTGGGCCTGAAGACTGGTGCTGTGATCCAGATGTTCTACTTGTGTTGCAGATGTTGTACTCGTGTTTCGGATGTTTTACTCGTGTTTCAGATGTTGTACTTGTGTACCATCACTCATCAGTGTGTTCTCACTGTCAGTACAGAAACATCAGAACACTAAACGGCAAATTCGTCCGAGTAAATTTTACTCAATTTGAAAAAAAGTTTTACTCCAAAAAAAATGTAACATTTGGTCCCAGTCTAAATACAGTAAAATGTACTCTTGCCTCAGAGTATTTTTTACTCTATTCAGTGTTTATATTTAACTCTACATGATGATTATTTACTCTACGTAGCGTAAAATGAAAACAACCCTACTGCCATTTCACTCAATTTACAGTTACATTTTACTCCATTTAGAGTAGAATTTCACTGTTTAGAACTGGAATTCACTCCATATAGAACTAAATTTCACTCTATATGGATTTGAATTTCACTCTTTGAATTGGATTGAACTCTATATGGAATTGAATTTCACTCGATATATACTTAAATTATGATTCAAACCTGTGAGAACTCACTCTGGAAGGTTATCTTTAAACCCAACAAGTTGAATAAATCAGATATCAGTATTTAACAAAACACACTTTACGATTTTGAAAAGAAATATAATAAATGTGCAATACATCAAAACAGATATTTTACAGAATACATTTTAAGAAAATAAAATTGGACCTCTGTAAAGTGAAAAATACAATTTTGACCTTTTCCCTCCTGAATACTACATCATAGGATCATTGTCTCCACTGAAGCTTGCAAAGGAGCATCATGAAGGGCAGCTCAAAGGATCTGGAAATCATATTAACATTTAACTGATGTGATTAACATTGTGACTATCACACAATATAAGTGCAGACATCCCTTATTACTAGAGGAATGCAAATATGCCACATTGTATTATGCCCACTACAGTTCCAGAAATGGTGGAACAGGTGAGCACAGAAACAAAGATGATTTCAAAATATCTAAATAAGTAAAAGAAAACTCAGATATATTCAATTGTCTTGCATATTCAAAACATGTTAGATTGACCGAGCTGTAGGCATAAATATGAAGTTATAAGCTAATAAGTAACTCACCCTCAAGATTCGGGTCTTGGGGTAAACAAAATCTCCAGCACACCGAGGTCTTGTTTCTTTAGAAGACACTCATACACCTCATCAACTTCGGTCTTCGATTCATCAGAGACTTTTACGTCCATGGTTGAAAGGTCAAATTTCTTGGCAACTGTGAAGACAAAATAACAAGGGACAAGCTTAGTGTTGAATCGGTTGTGTATTTGCAGAAAAACACAACAGACATAAGTCAGAAGGCCATCTTTACTTGAACATTGTAATCCCAAAACTGACTTGGTGTTCCTTAGCAGACCTTTGCTTTTTCAGGGAAAAGACTTTCAGTCAAGCAAAACATAAACCGACATCCCAAGTATATTGTTCCACAGATTAGTGTGCAATATTTTCCACTCGCCACAATCCAAAAAGGATTTGAAGGTTGGTTGCCCCTCATAACAAATGTACTTCTGACGATCTCTGTACTTCACTCGCACAGCCTGCATCCTTCACGACAAGAAAAACTAAATGAGTTGCATTATCAGAAACAGCCAACAATTTAGTATCTTTAACAGTTACAACTTCAATTAAAATGTACAGAACCAGTGTAACTGCCAACATTGGTAATACCATAGTAAACTAACATTAGAAAGACATGATGCATGGACTAATATGTCTCCACAGAGGTAAACTATTTCAATATAAAAAAAAAATAAGGGAAATTTCAAGCAGGTTTTTATTACACTATTACTTTATTACACAACAGGTCAAAAATAACCAATAAAATGGAAAAGCATCTGTTATGCCGTAAAATTTAAACATAAAAAGTACAGCAAAAAAGACAACTTGTGCAATGGGAGGATTGTTAAAAATCTGTTCCACCTTGGTTATACGCTCATATAAAATGTTAATTGCCACGGTGTTATCAGTTGTATTTATTTTTAAGTGAACACTAATATCGACTGCCGCGGTGACCACTAATGTCGAAGTCATGTTGGCGACATTATTCACTGTAATACAGGACACGCAGCCGCCAGTTAGCTTTCATTTATATATATATATATATATATATATATATATATATATATATATATATATATATATATATATACATATATCAGTATAACAGACCAATCAGGCTTGTGCTGCCCAATTCCGCCCGCACTTGGCGGGTGGCCCGCGCCGACGTCCCGCGCCGATGTCAAGCCCAGCAAGTTTTAGCAGTCAACACAGCGAAAGTGCATTTTTCAGAGTACAACTCGCAGGTCGCATCGACCAGGGTGCTGACGAACTGCAGATTGAAACCGTCCGTTTAAAGCGGTGGTTAACGGAGCTCTTTTCAGGAGTAAAAGACACGCGTTACACCAGCAAAAGACGGTCCCTCCACGGCGCTCTGCACAGACTAAAACACGCGTGCACCTGCTCGGCGAAGTCCGCTGGCTGCTGATGATAGCTAATGCTGCTTTACTGAGACTTTAACACAGGCGTGTCGACAATCCACCTGGCGTTAGTGTGTCCGTGGAGCACCAAAAGTTGTGGGGATTCAGCGTAGCGAGAACGAAATTTAAGGAACCGTGGTGGGCGTGGTCACGCTGTTTTACGCCAATAGATTTTATTCTGAATATTTGATCCCACTCTACTGGCTACTGGTAGTAATTACGCTCCAGAATGATGAAATATTACTCCTTTAGAGGAAAATAATAGTAGCTCCGGTAAAAAAAAAAAAAGTACTCTCCCGTTTTCCCTGTGTACAAGTACCAGGATGAAGCACTCAGAACGCTCCAAAAAAAAAAGAAGTGTGAAACTCTGGACACTTTCCACCCTAACCGGTCGCCATCTTGGCTCCGTAGAGGAAGGGGCGGGGCCATAAAGGATTTTCAAATTAAAGCGTGTGAGGAAGCTGCAGCTGTTCATGGACACAAAGTGTTTCTTTTTCACTGCTGCTGGACAGAAGAATCTGTGTGTTAAACAGAGGACACAAAAACAGGCTGATATCTGGGTAAAATAACTAAAGCTGATGATATTTTGGAGGGTGATGTGTTCACATGCCGAGGTCATTTCCTGTCGGTGTGGTTTGAAACAACACTACTCCGTAGAAACTCCTGCACTTCACAAGTAAGAGTCCTGACATGGAAGAGCACTATTTAGAGGGAAGTCTGTCATCTGGAACGCAGCACGAGTTCAGCACCTTTTTTTGGGGGGGGGGGGGTCACTTTCCCTTTGAAATGAAAGATTAAAACATGTCCTTTTGTGTTGATGCTTCGTGTGTTGTGTGGAGTTTGAGCGCCCTCTGCTGGGTTCCTGCAGACTGGAGGGGTGCGGCCCATTTTCTCTGCTGGATTAAGTTTATTGTTAAAATGTATTCTCTGCCTGCTGCGTGTTATTAAAAGGCTGTTCCAGGTACCTCCAAGATACTTTTATGATGATGTAAATTGTCAATAATTTCGATTTTTTTTTTCTTCTTCTTTTTTCTCCTTAGAATACAATATTTCAACTTTGTGCTACTTTGTAGTTTTGCTTCAAGTACTACACTTCATTTTGGTTGGGAAATACTGTGATTTGTACTGCACTAAATTTACCTGGCATCCATAATTTCTCTGATTTTTACATTAAAAAGCTTATCAGCAATCATAGATATTATGCAGCACAGTCATATGGCCAATCAGAGCTGCTCAGGTTAAAGATATCCTCGGTCATCTTGGACAAATACAAAAGTTGAACTTCTATGTTTTTCCCACAATAAACCCAACAGGAAAGCTCTTTAAAAAAAAAAAAGATCTTGTTTTATAATATAATAACTATATTAACATCCTCAGCTGTACAAACATCAAAATAAATCTGCTTGAAAAATTTAAAAAATCTACTGTTTGAGACTGAGAAGAAAACAATATGAAATGACAAGGTGATAAGCAGAAATGACAATATATGAACACACCTTGCTACTTCTGTTGTAATGAGATGGTTAAAACTCAGAGCAGAACTCTGCAGAGAGTGATTTATAATATCTACAAATGTAAAAAATAATGAAAATAAAAGAGAGGATTAACCTTTAACCTTAATTATGCAGGATGCTTCTCATATTTCCTGAGAGCACTTTCAAAGTTTCAGATTTGGTTATATTTTAAATTTAAAATCTACCAGTGAATTTGCAGTTAAAAGATGTAAATATCTTTTATGAAATGTTGGGTCTTCACGCCATAAATCATCCTACTTAGATTAAATGAAATGAAAGAGAATCAAAGGAGAAATCTGAGCTTTATTTTCATATCAGTGGTGGTTTGACGTGTTACTGTAATATTTTATTATGTTTTTTGTACAGTGAGGGAGATTATTGTGACACACACAGTAAAGGGCTGCACACACTGACCCCTGCTGGTTACTGTCGGTACCTTCGATGCCTCTTTACTGTTATTGTGCTTTAATTTTCACTCATCTTTCAGCTGCTTTCTGATTATAAAGTAAACTACCAACTGTGTTTCTCAGGTATTTTATGTAGTTTGGTGTAAACTGTCAAATAAAAACATTACTGCGTATTACTTTATGCATGATTTATGATTTATTTTTAAAAATGTGTTTCTGTCATTTGGACATAAAATAATACAACTAAGCTTTGTTTCATCAACGGAAAACTACATTAAAAGAAATGGATCAGACACTGAGAAATGAAGGTTTATATTAGCTTCTGGCTTGATTTATTTATATATCACCTTTCAAACTGTGATGCATCACAATGATAAAAGAAAAAAGAAGCTTAAAAATACAATAAAAACAACAACAACATTGAAAAACAAAGATCAAAGCAATAAATCAATTAAAAACAAAACAATAGAGCTTCAATTAAAAAGCCAAGCTAAAAATATGTCTGAAATGAATTTGAGAAACACTCGAGCATGTACACTGAGGCTGCAGACCATCGATCGGCTGTTTGAAATAATGACATATTTCCTTCTGAGTTTCAAAGAAAGAAAAGAATCCGACACATGCAGTGAAGCATATTGATAGAAAAGGGAGCTGGTGACATTTGACTGGTCGTAGTGTTTTTTAACTTAATGTCGTCCCTCCATCAGCTGGAGTTACTTTATTTCAAGGCTGCAGAGGAGGAGAAACTAAATTCATTAATGTTTATCCAACAAATGTACAAATAAATGAATCCTCTTTTTTATAATCGTGGGACAGAAATATTTTTGAGAGAAACCGAATTGTTTTCACAACATTTCCACACACACGTTACACAAATAAAGAACAACTGGATCCAGCTGTGCCGTTAATATGTGTGAGGTCAGGGCAGGATCTTAGCATCGCGGGAGCCGGGCTTCAGTATCTGCAGGGTCAGGATGTGCTTGATGGACTTCCTGAACCAGGGGTAGAAGAAGGCGTAGATGACGGGGTTCAAACTCGAGTTGAAATGCGCCAACCAGATCTCGAAGGCCACGGACGAGGCGTCGACCGAAGTGTCCTCGCCTGCCAGAGCGGGGAAATAATACGGGCAGAAACAGAACAGGAACACGAGCACGACGATGCCCAGCGTCCGGGCCGCCTTCAGCTCCTTTTTCTTCACCGTCGCGGCTCCCGAACGCCGGCCGGCCGCCGCGCCGACCTGAGAGCGCAGGCTGCGAGCCTGAGACACGGCCACGCCGAACACTCTCAGGTACAGCACCATGATGATGCCGATGGGCACGGCGAAGGTGAACACGACGTCCACCACTCCCGCCACGTAGCTGATGACGACCACGCACTCCCCGAAGCAAGTGTTGGAGCGGCCCGGCTGTCTCAGGTGGTCCATCAGCAGCAGCATCCTGTAAAACACAGAGCAGAGCCAGCACAGGCACACGCAGGTCCGCGCCGTCCTCTCGGTGACTCTGCTGGAGTAACGCAGCGGGTCACAGATGGCCACGTAGCGGTCGAGGGAGATGAGCACCATGTTGGCCACGGAGGCCGACGTGATGATGTAGTCCACGACGTAGTACAGCGTGCACAGGACGTCGCCCAGGAACCAGCAGGCCTCCACGTACACGATCTCCACCGGCATCAGCAGGAGGCCCACGAGGAGGTCCGACACCGCCAGAGACAGCAGGAGGAAGTTGGTGGGGGTGTGGAGCTGCCTGGGGAGGGAGAGTGTCATCGGGGAGCCGCAGGCAAAGAGGCCCAAAGGGGAAAAAAAAAAAAAAAAAGCAAACACGCAAAAACAAGCAGTGTGTGAGTTGTAGGATTTTTAGATGATTATACGTGCCTGAAGTGGGAGATGGAGATGATGACGAGCAGGTTGAGAGCCACGGTGATGAGCGCGATGGAGGAGAGCAGCACGTAGATGAGCATGGTGGCGGTGGGGGGGTGGGCGGGCTTCCTGCAGGACGAGTTCAGCTGCGGGACGCAGAGTTCGGCTCCTCCAGCGACGTCCATCGTTCGACGGAGAGAAGCTGACGGACTCTGACGTTCAGCTCTTTTATTCTCCTGACCGACGCTCCCTCAGGGTTTCACCTCTCCTGGTAGTCTGTAGTGTGCGTTTGCTTCTGGTCTGTCGGAGTCGTTGCATCAATACCTCTTCGCTTTTTCTCTTAACATCTTAGAAATATACTTTTTTTTTTGTCTTTTAGGAACCAGAAGTGACCGTATTTGGAACACACTATGCACCGACAGCTGTAACCTGACTGCACCACAGACCTGTCAATCAAACAGACACGCCCCAAAAACAGGTATTTTTGAAGCTTATTTTTTAATCAATGTGGGATTATTTTCAGATGGACCTCCAGAATACTAACAAGAAGGAGTGACTTTAGCTAACAACACCGAGATAACTGCTGGAGACATTTTATTAGGGTCCGAGCACCAAAGGTGCGAAAGCCCTATTGCTATTCGTAAAGTTATTATTATTTTTTTCCTGAAAGTTTAAATGCATTTTTGGAGGTTTTCTTATATTCAAAAACTTATGAAAGTTGATACACACATCTGTCCCAGCGAAAAATGTCATATTCTAGTGTAGTCGTGAGTGGGCATGGCCAAATGGCTCGGTAGCGCCCCCTAAACAGATGCCAATTCGTTGGATATGTGTATCACACCTGGACATACAAAAAAGTTACATTGCATCATTACATCAACTCAACAGGAAGTCCGTCATTTTGAATTTACTCGCCATTTTTGGCGATTCGCACGTTGTACTTTAACAAACTCCTTTTTCAGATTTTGTCGGACCGACTTGAAATTGAGTCTGTGCCCTCTTAACATGTTTGGAATTAAAAGTTATCAAAATAATTTGTTTTCATCGATCAATGTGCCCGTGGCATGGCGGCCAAAAAGTGACCCAAAAGTCATGCTATGGCATGTTGTTTAAAAAATGAGTCCAAAATGACATATGATTTTTTTTTTTTAAGTTATGACAAAGGGTGAACTTGAACCATTCTGGCTGAGAGGCAGCAGTGCTAACCACTGCACCACCAATCTTCCCAGGAGTTAGACGGCATTGTGACAAATCTTTGGCTCACTGCAACCTATAACTCGACCGTTCACAAATATTCATTCAAATGCGACCAAAATTGCCGTAGACATTCTTTGGATAGTAGGTATACGTGTTTTCAAGGGGGTCTGCAGTGATATTAAATATCTTCCTGTAATGTGTAGTGTATGCAAAACTTTTTCAATTTCTCCAAACGTTTAAACTTCACTAAAAGTTGAATCACCATCAACAGGCCAAGGTGGAATCTGAACCATTAATAGCAACCTTGGTGAAGTAGAATCTTTTACCTGTTGAGTTAACCAGACTGTTGGTTGAGTCTCTGGAAGCTCTGAGTGAACTCCATGAAACTCTTTCTCCTGCTGCGATTCATCCTCCGGCGCCGAAGATAGTCCAGCGGCCTACGACGCTGACACTGACTCAGAGCTGGAAACGACCTCATGAAGACACGGGTCCAAGACCCGCCAAGGTAACACACATGGTTCACGGTTTACCCGCCGAGGTAACACACGAGGTTCACGGTTTACCCGCCGAGGTAACACACGAGGTTAATGGTTTACTGAGGGCGAGTCCCCTTAAAAAGCCACACAGTTCACAGAGAGCAAATCCCTCTAAGGGTAAGCCACATGGTTCACGGAGGGCAAGACCTCCTAAGGCAAGTCCCTCTAAGGCAGGGGTGTCAGACCAGCCTGTTGTTATGTCTGTAGAAGGTTGCAGAAAGTGGCACATTCAGCCTGGTAATACTGTAATACTGAAATATCTGTTTTTCAGACGTCACTCTGGCCTGCTGACGGAGTCGCAGACGGTTAGTGTTTTTCAAACTTCTCCTCGGATCCAGAGAGCCTGAGGTTCAGCTTGGCCTCACAGTTACGGTCTGAATTTTGGGATTTAGCTTGAGGTAGAAATTTAAAGAAAATAACTTCTAGCCTATGGTCCCCAATTTTTTTTATTTTTTTTTTGTATATTCACAGGTGGAGAGCCCACAGAGGGAATTATTTACTCTGCATTTAGCTATATGGTGAGACACAGACGTCAAATTCTATGTCAATTAAGGTTGCTATTTAAGCTGATTAAAAGCTTAGAATCAAGCATGTTGGAGCAGAGCTGCAGTGATTATTGCCAAAATGTGTTTATATTAACAGCATTTAATATTCATGTGAAACTGAAAGAGGAAATCTTCCACTGCGTGTTTATGACTGAGATGGTGTAATGAAAACAGAGTGTGACTTTCCACACCTAATTTTCTCACTATATTCAGCAATTGTGTTATTCATACTGTATATCACCTTTCAAAATAGTGTTGGAAATCACTGCGTGGGCTCAGGAACACTTGTGAAAACCATCATCTGTGAACACAGTTCATCGCTGCGTCCACAAATGCAGGTTAAAACTCTCCAAAGAAGAAACCAGGTAGAAACATGATCCAGAAACACCGCCGCCTTCTCTGAACCCGAGATCATTGATGATGGACGGAGGTGAAGTGGAAAACTGTCCTGTGATCTGATGGATCATAATCTGAGATTCTTTTTGGAAATCATGGACGCTGCATCCTCCAGGTTAAAGAGGAGAGGGACCATCCAGCTTGTTATCAGCGCTCTGTTGAAAAAACGGCGTCTGTGAAGGTACAGGGATGCATTAGTGCACATGGCATGAGTAGTTTGTACATCTGGAAGAAAGCATTAATGCTGAATGATATATTCAGGTTCTGGAGCAACGTATGCTGCCATCCAGTCCAACCACATTCTGCACGTATTCCAACAGCATGGCTCCGTAGTAGAAGAGTCCGCTGATAAACTGGCCTCCTGCAGTCCAGACCTGTCACCCATTGAAAACATCTGGAGCATCATGAAACAATGTTTCTTGGTTCCATCCAACTTCACAGTTTATATTTTGTGCTTAAAGTCTGGAATTTTTTGGTCAAAAAGAAGAGCTTCTGATCATGCAGTGCAGCCAGATGATGCCTGTTAAATATGCATATGTACAAACGGCCTCCTGATGTTTGTGTAACATGTAAAGAAAAAAATATCATTTTGTCATTTAAAGTTATCTTCTGGGTTGGTTTGGGCGATCAGATGCGGGAAGCCACGACTGCATCCTGCGCTGATGTAGGTGTTGCATCAGAAAAGTTTAAAAGGTCGTCACAGAAACAATCTCAGTTAAAACAAACTACTTGTTGATGCACTTATTAATGGTTGCATCATGTTCTGATGTCGCCGCTTGTTTTTTTTCCAACAGTAACACCTCTGATTGCAGCGATGTCATCATCTGATACCTGTGAAAGCAGGTGTGAAAATGTTCTCGGTACAACAGGCACACACTCATTAGAGGCAGCTAATGAGCTACTCAGCGAGGATGTTAGTAACACAATATGTGTTTGTTATGAAAGACTGTTTCATCATGGACATTATTCAGATACTGTCAATCAAACATTAATGCATCAGGAGACGAGTCCACACTGTCACTCGCTGTTTGCAAGTGTTTTCAGCTTTCATGAAAGTAACGTAGTTGTCATTAATCAAACTTTTTCTGTCCACATGCACACGGACGCACAGAACACAGAACTATCAAAGAATACGAGGTGTAACCAGAAAGTTCAGAGTGTTACTGAACGCAGCACGGCGATGCACACCGAGCAGCAGGAAGCAACGACCTTCATCAGGAGGTATTCAGAGTTCAACATCGGCACTGAGTTCAACACGTTAACGTAAACCGAAAACATGTAAACACTTTCTGCAACCTTCTACAAATATAACAACAGGCCGGTCTGAGCTCAGGAACCTGGACCGCTTCCTTCACTTTACTCCTCTGCTTGATGCTGATGCAGGACTCTGTGGGTCGTAGGCTGCTACCTGCTGTTGGTCGTCACCTGCTCTGCATCTATGAATGATGTCAATGAAGGAAGGGAAGCCTGCCGTGCTAGTGTGTCGACATGCGTGTTAACTCTGTGTGTTGATGTTATTAAAATCAACCTTACACATGAAAATCAACCTTACACATTTTGCTCCGAAAACATGGCTGTATAATCTGCTCGTGTTTTGGAAATCGATGGTTTTCGTGGGACAGGGACGACTGGAAAAGGAGCACTTACCTAATAACACCAGGCCATGGTGATGAAGGCAGGGTTTTCATCCTCATGTCTTGGCATGGACAGATCTGCGCCTTCTCTGGCTGCACCTCTGGGACACAGTCACAGAAAAAGATCCGGTTTTAAAGTTGGTTTCGGCATTCGTGGTCCAACAGTGATCCAAACAAACACGCATCAATACAAATATTGCGCAAATCCTCTTAATTTAGATATCGTCTGTGTTTTCTCCTGAACTTAGGAGAATATTGGGCAGGTGGGCCTGCCGGTGCGCAGGTGTTACCCTGCCGGACACACAGCTCCACTCTGCAGTGCAGGTAGATGTCACCGGTCCTGCCAGAGAACCGGAACGTGTTGAGAGACGTAGTTGGACGTTCCCAGTCCGTTGCCCTCCACCGTAACCATCCGGTCCGCAGGGTTGGGGCAGCTGCTCAAAAAACAGACAAGATATTATTCACCGGACAATTTTTTTTACAAATTAAAAAAAAAAAAACATGAATCTCCTGATTGTCTGGCAAGTTTCAAAATAAAAGCAGAGTGAGTAAAGTCGGCATGGATGTGTTTGAAATGAGAAGCCCTCTCACCGGCGAGCAGGCTGTGTGAAGCCAGGTGTAGCAGGAAGCAGGACATGAAGGCGGTCTGCTTACAGGCACCTGAAACACATTTGGAGTTAAACATTCGCAATGCAAAAAAAAAAGAATTAAATTCAGATGAATGTGTTTCTTCTTTTTAATCTCCTTGATTCCTCCCGGATCATTTTAAAATCCTTTAATAGTTTAGAGAATGCGTAGTTTAATTTAATAGACCTATAACAAGTAGAAACTACATTATATTACATATTATATGAAACTCTATTCTAGAATTCCCATTGAGAAGGTGGATGTGATGTCATAATGATTTGTTCCAAATTTTCAGTTGACCAATTAGATCTCAGGGGCAGAACTACTTTTTGTATAGTAAAGTTGTAATACTGCCTTGATGTGGCAGATATTGATGAGTAGTCGTTCGTTACAGTTTGGGCTTCACATCCATAATCAACAGTTTATATTTATATCTTAGAGAGGCCATCTGTGTGTGTGTATGTTCTATTACTGCTCTGACATGCAGCGTGTTTTAAATCATTTCCTCTGACAAAAGGAGAACAGCTCAGAGCTCCCATGTTCGGGTTAAATCGATAGAGATGTGGTGTGGAATGTAACGGGGCAGGAAACGTCAGACAGTTTGATCGCAAGCGTGGTTTGTATTTTGTTTTTTTTTACCTCCAAGGAAGATGTAAAGCTCAGGTGTGGCCGACCAGTGTCAAACTGAGCACCAACAGTTTGAAGATATGTTCAACAATTTAGCAAAATGGATAGGAATACGACATAACATTACCAACTTCTGGTAAACACAGCTTCAAAGCGAATTCAAACAAATTCCCAAAAGGCATTCCTGAGATATCGCATGGACCTGAATGGGAACGACGGAGTGATCTTTGACCAACAAAATCAAATCAGTTAATTGTTGAGACATCGTGAGACGTTTGTGCCAAATTTTGAAATGAGAACAAGAAATGTTATTTACAATATATTATTGTGCGAAATAGTCTTACCTACATTGCGGACAATATTTTAGCCCAACTTTTTATTTAATATATAATATTATAATATAATATAATCCAACTTTCAATCTTCCACGAGACATTTTTCAAATGTGCCTCTTTCCATTTCATAGCGAATAAAATGGTTTCATTTTTGCGCTTGTACAACTACAACTGCGAGCCAGAATACGATAATATTTTAGTTTGTGGATGGAAAAAAAGAAACAAAATTATTATGTTACAGTCTTTTTTAATATTTCTATGATGCTCTTAGGTTATTGTTCATTAGCTGACATTTGGCTCTAAGTGTGTTTGAAGGTGTATTAAAGGGTACAGTGCCCAATACTTTAAAAATTCACGGCTTGAATAAGAGTTTCTGGTGCTGAACGAACCCTCAAGAGAGGTGGTGCTTTGAGGTCATTTTACTGTCACTTGCACATTGTGACACACCGTCTGCGCATCTGAATTACTGTACAAAACCGTCAATACAAAGTTTACAATTTGTTCCATCTGTTATTAAATCACTCAAGATACAGCGTCACTACAGCATTTTGGCCTCACAGGAGTCAGGCTGCAGTATCTGAAATGTAACGATGAGCTTAATAGATTTTCTGAACCAGGGGTAGAAAAAGGCATAGATGATGGGGTTAAGACAGGAGTTAAAGTAGAACAAACATATTACAAAGGCACCAGATGAAGCATTAAACACGCTATCTTGGCTCGTGAGAGTAACACAATAATATGGGCACATGCATATTATAAACACAAGTACAACAACACCAAGAGTCCTGGCTGCTTTCAGATTATTTTTGTGTTACCTCGCAATTATGTTTGCTCTTCCTCTTCCATCTAATTCATTTGTCAGTGGGGGAAATAAATCTCTGTGGGAGGGTGTTAATATAACAAAAACTCCTGAGGTGAATATGATGACAAGAGGCATGCTGATCTGACAACAAGTATATGCATGAAAATATGTGCATAAAAATATATACTCACAAAAAAACAACACCTGCAAACAGCCTGTGAGCCTCCAGATCTGCACATATACTGTTCATTAAAAAATTACCACTGAAAAAATTTCACTTCTTTTGTTACTCATTGTCGAACAAGAAATGTTATTTAAGACATTTTTGTACAAAATAGCCTTTTCTACATCGTGGACAATATTTTTATTCAACTTATAACATTAGGGAGTTCATTTTATTTTTTGCATTGACAGTCTGTACATATACTTTCATTCTTCCACACCATATTTAAGATACTAACCTGCTTTCAATGTGCATCTTCCAATTTTATTAATAATATATTACTTTGCTTCAGTTTGTTTTCTTTGTTTCATTTTGTACTTTTGAAACTGCACCTCATTTTGCCAGCACACTGAGTTATTCTACTTTGTAGGTGTGAAGACAAAAAATGGGATAGACTGGCATCCTGTCCAGGGTGTACCCTACCTTCGCCCAAAGTGAGCTGGGATAGGCTCCAGCCCCCCGTGACCCTGTTCAGGATAAAGTGGGTATAAATAATGGATGGATGGAAGACAAAAAATAATAGTCTTAGTCATTTTATGTTTACTATTAGGTATTATGTTACTGTTAATAAGCTGACTTTTATCTTTAACTGTTCTTGAGGTTGTTTGTGTTAAAAAACTGGCCTCGCACAGCATCACCACAGACGACTCTGGTTTTGGCTAATGTCTGTGAGTTTCCTGCACGTTCAAATACAGTTTGATTTAGAGTTTCTCATGTTAAATCCTCGATAGAGGTGGTGCTATGACAACATTATACTGTCACATGCAGCATGTGTGGACACATGGTCTGTATGTTTTATGAATGTAAAAAACTGTCAACACGAAGATTTATCCAGACTTTTCCATCTGTTATTAAATCACTCAACATACAGCGTCTCTACAGCATGTTGGCCTCACAGGAGTCAGGCTGCAGTATCTGAAATGTAACGATGAGCTTAATAGATTTTCTGAACCAGGGGTAGAAAAAGGCATAGATGATGGGGTTTAGACAGGAGTTAAAGTAGAACAAACATATTACAAAGGCACCAGATGAAGCATTGAACACGCTATCTTGGCCCGTGAGAGTAACACAATAATATGGGCACATGCATATTATAAACACAAGTACAACAACACCAAGAGTCCTGGCTGCTTTCAGCTCCGATTTCTTAACAGTTACTGTCACTGATTTCTGCAGTCTGACTGGTGCAAGCTGAGACCGCATGATTCGAGCCTGAGACACAGCCACCACAAATACTCTCACATACAGAAGTACAATCACTGTGATGGGAGCAATGAAGGAAAATACAAGATCAAATAGTCCAGCAATATAGTTAATAACAAAGACACATTCTCCAAAACAGGAGTTAAATATACCTGGTTGTTTCAGGTAATCTTTCAAAACCAAACTTTGAAAAACCACAGAACAGATCCAACACAGACAAACACACATCTGAACTCTCTGAATCGTGATTTTGGAGGAATAATGCAGTGGATAACAAATAGCAACATAACGATCAATAGATATGGTCATCATGGTTCCGATTGAGGAAGACGTGATCATGTAGGCTAGATACTGATACAGAGAACACATGAGGTCACCAAGGAACCAGCAGCCATCTAGGACCACAATTTGAAAGAACAGGAGGATTCCAACGAAGAAATCTGAGACAGCCAGAGAGAGGAGGAGGAGGTTGGTGGTGGTGTGGAGCTGCCTACGGAGAAAGAAAAGCAATATATTCATAATTGTTATTCTGTTGTATGTATTACTGAAGCAGACAGAGGAAACACTGAAAGACAAAAAATATACATTGTGTGGAGTAAACCAGTTTCATTAGTTAATACAATATGTGGCTACCTGAAGTGTGCGATGGAGATGATGACCAGCAGGTTGAGAATCACAGTGAGCAAAGAGATGGAGGACAGCAGAATGTAAATCAGCATATTCTCAAAGTAAGGACGCTTCGGCCTCCTGCAGGAGGTGTTGAAGAGTTCTGGAAAGCAGAGTTCAGTTTCCTCCATCACCAAAGAGAGGAGCAGCTGCTGAACACTGGCAGCTCTCTGACCCACTCTTTGTACCATGCAGCTGATTTATCTACATCCTCCCCTCCTTCCTCCACTCCTCTGTGCTGTTGTTGTTTTTTCTCTCCATAGAGATTGACTCATTGCTTTCTGAGCTCATCTTCCTCAACGTAAAATTTCCTCCTTTCCTTCCGTGAATATCTTCCGACACTAGATTCTGACTTTCTTCCCTCCATCTCTCTCTTATTCTGTTCCTCATTTCTCTTGTTCATGTTCATCTTCATTGCCTTTTATCCTTGCTGGTAAAGTAGATCGGGAGAATACTGTAAAAATAACAAAAGTTGAGAAAACTCTTTGTTTTAGAACCTCAAATCTGAAGCTATTTTAAAATAGAATTCAACCTTAAACACATCCGCACATTTATTCAGTAAGAGCTCCACAAGTATGAGCATTTGGGAGACTTTTGACATCCATCAATCTCCTGCCTCTTGTTTGAGGTGGCCAAAGGCCTCACAAGGCCTGCCTCCTGTCTGGCAACTTTTTCCAGCTCATCCTGGGTGTCCCTGGACAGATGAGATATATGATCTCGCCAGTATATTCTGGGTCAACCCTGGTGTCTCCTACCAGTTGGACATGGCCAAAAAACTGCCCATGATGCCCAGGAGACACCTTAATCAGATGCCCGAACCACTTGGACCTTTTCCTTAACGCCAGGCCTGTCCACCCTGCAGAGGAAACTCATTTCAGCCACTTGTATTGGTAATCTCATTCTTTTGTTCACCATCAACAGCTCATGACCAGAGGTTAGGGTTGGAACATAGAACAACTGGTAAGCCCAATGGTTTGTGTCTGCTACTTCACTTGATCTCTGGGAAACCAAGGCCACAGCTACAGCTTGATGGCTTCTGCCAACACCAAGGTATCGAGTTTGGATTGCGACAGGCACCGACAACCACCTGACCACGAATTCCTTTTGGCCACATCCACAGTGGAGGCTTCCAACATGGCCCACTCAGATTCCATGTCCCCATCCTCCCCTGGGATGCAAGAGGAACTCCTCTGGAGGTGGGAGTTAAAGACCTCATGGACAGGGGTCTAAGACAAGATGTTCTCAGTTTACCCTCTCGAAACCTTATTTCTTCGGACTTAGCCCGACCAGGTCCCATGGGAAAAGAC